>NC_031799.1:69641157-69843334 GCF_001522545.3 Parus major | reverse complement strand
GGCCCTTCTGGCTCTGCACAAGTCCCTGCCAGGAGGGGACAGCCGGGGGGTCGGGCTCTGCTTCCAAGTAGTAAGGAGTGGGATGAGAAGAAACAGCCTCAGGTTGTACCAGTGGAGGTTTAGTTTGAATACCAGGAAAAAATTATTCACTGAAAGGGTTGTCAAGCACTGGAACACGCTGCCCGCGGAACTATTTGAATCACTGTCCCTTGAGGTATTTAAGACATGTAGAAGTGGCACTAAGGGACAAGGTTTAGTGTGGGCTTGGCAGTGCTGGGTTAATGGTCAGATTCAATGATCTTAAATTACTGAATTCCAGCTCAAATTGCTCTATCATTGTGTTCTATCATTCCAAGCACCGAATCAGTGAAGATGAGCATCATGTTAGGAATGCAAAGCACTTAATAAAATAAAGGCTTGCATCTCTGAAATACAAAAAACACTAACATTTGATTACCTGGGAAGACACTCCAGGGAAAAATTCATGACCACTGAAAATAGTTTTCAAATTATACACAGTACGATGTAAGCATTCAAAACTAGATGCAAGCAGTGTAAAATGGATTTTTCCAAAAAAGCATCCAGTGGTGAATTTAGGAATAATTTGCAACGGGGTCTGACTGCCCTTTTCTATGAGTGTGTTACAGCTGTTTACACCCAAGAAAGACAGGTCAAAGCTCTCATCAAATGGAGCAGGGCTGGCTCTTTTTCTGCTTTCCATTGCTGCAAATTAAGATGCAAGATATTACAAATAATTGCAGACAGGAGGGATAAAGGTCTCCAGTTCTGTTCTTTTCACATTGCAGCAAAACAAGAGGCTTATGGGAAAGAATAAAAATTGTTTAAAGGTCTGTAGTAAACACCGAACAGAAAATTGAAGTCTGATGAGACTGTTTGTACATTTACTCCATGTGGTCACTCAAGTCTGATTTGAGCACTGCAGACAGCAAGACATACAGCTTTTACAGCAAGGCTACTGTCTTGCCAGGTAAGTCCTTCAAATTGCTGCATGGCTCCTCCTGACTCAACAGCAAGAGTCAGAGATTATGATCAGTGAAGAGAGGTACACAAATAATCACAGGAATTATTCAGGGAATTGGACACTTAGACCTTGAACTGAAGGCCCACCAAACTCACCAGGAGATCTCCCACTCTTTCCAGTGGGTTCTGGATCTGACACTATTTTAGGGTGGGATTTCCTCTGTCCAGATATGCACTTAACATATCCCTTTTTAAATCCATCACAGAGGAGCAGATGAAAACCAGCTTTCAAACAGTTATGTTGATGACAGAGAGTGTTCTGAAATAATTTAAATATTGTCATCCCTCCTGTTATTTATTATAAGAACATTTTTCCAGACTCTAATATTAAAACTTGCAAAATGGAAGAGAGCAAGAAGGAAGGAAGCTCATCCAACCATTGCCTCTATAAGCCATCATCACTGTTGGTGGCCTCTGCTGGAAAGCCTCAGTGGAGCCAAGCCCCACCCAAGGGTCTTTCTGGCTCCTCCTGACATGAGAAAAGAGAGAGAAATTGCTTCATCTGATCTTCACAGTCAGAGGGAGCTGCTTCAAATGAGTTTTATAACCTTCATCCTCAGGCAGGAGCAAGACAAAGGGACCCTAAACCATCCTCTCGATGAAGAATAGTTTTCTCCTTGTTTCATGCAAGTCCAACATTGCTCTATGTCCCCTCTGCTCACTCCACACCTGTTCACCCATTTTCTCCTCGGTGTGTTTCAATACTCCAATGGAGCAGGGATATATCCTTCACCTTCTGGCTGGGTCCCACTGGAAGGACCTGGCATTTCCAGGTGATGCTGCCTTAGTTCAATTCACTGAGTGAGGAATTTCAGCTCAGACACATGACAGAATATGACTAACATGAGGCATAGAGTGAGCAGGCTCTGTCAACAAAACACAAACAGCCACATTCACAAAAACTCTCAGATATGTTTGTGTTTCATAGAATACCTGCTGTGACTGCATACTGCTATTTTTTCAATTTACTGGCCCAGAATAGATTATAAGGCAAAATGAATAAAAAAAAAATAAATTAAAATTAAACTTTCCACAAGATGACAACCTTTCATTGCTTTAGCAAACACTTCAAAGATGTTTTCCAGTGTTGGTGCTCCAGTTACCCTTCCAGCCTGACCTAACCCCCTCTGAAAGCCAGCAGAGACCCATTCATTCATTTCCATTAACTCAATTTAGGCCCCATGGGTGTGAGTAATCAACATCATCTCTAATCCCATCCTCTGTGTGTTTACTCGCATGATCAAAAAGAGAAGTCAAACAGGTGAAAATGGTAACAATGTCATATTTTTTCAGCCAGCTCTAAAAGCAGGATCTAATGGGCAGGAGTGAATTTGCATGGGATGAAGCGACAGAAGTACCTGCAGGAAGGTGTGGCTCAGTGCTCCTGCCAGGATGCTGAGTGCTGCCACCACCCCCCAAAAAGTGTCACACACTGGGGTATAACCAGCAGTGCCACTTCCATTGTGTGACAGCACTGGCAAAAAGGATGCAAATTAAACAGAGTCATCCATTTGGAGACCGATGAAACCGAACTAGAGGGGAGGGTCAAAAAAAACACCAAAGAACACTGTAGGACAGATAGGGGGCAAATCAGAATGCAAGAAAAGGCATTGCCTCAAATGCATATGCTACTTTATACTCATGAGTGATTTAGCCAGGTCAGTGCTAGTGGGTGACAGCAACCATTGTGTTATTGGTAAATTTGGGACAATGCCTCTCACTGCAGCTAAACCAGCTTGTCCAGGGAATGTCTGTCAATTTAATCCTGCCTAGGATCCAGCCAGAGCTGTCATTTCCCACCTGTGCTAAATAACTACTCGTGTATATTCATGAACAGTGGTCTTATTACTAAGAATACACCTAATGTGTATTGCACTGTAACAGGAGACAACTTACAACAAGCCTATTAAAGGAAATCGCGAAGATCACAGAATTGACACATTCTGTTTAAAGGCAGCCACACTTATACTTGATTGCACAACTAGAGACAGGTTTGTTATGCTCCTCATCTTTCATGAACACTCATATTTACCAGTTTAAAAAGCAAGATAAAAGCCAGACAAGCTTTGGCAAAGGAATGGGGGACAATATCAAATGATAAACTAGGCATATTTATAGGTGTAAACAGATCTGGAAAAGGAAGTGCTAGATATAATAAGCACTCAATGATGTGGGGCAAACACTGAAACTTGAAAGCAAGAAATATCCAACAACTTGTAACATCAAAACCAGTAATTTCAGGTCTTAGCAGGCAAATAAAATATGAACAACAAATAAGCATGCATAAGGAGGGAACAACCACATTAAATACTTTGATCATTGCTACAGAATGAGTGTTTTACAACAAAACAGTGTGTAATTGATTGTGTAATTATTCAAAAATGCTGATTATTTTGAGACTAAGTATGGTTTCTCTAGATCATACCAAGGATGCCATGCTGCACTTCAGCTGAAATTTAATTTTGGGAACATGAGGCAAGGTATCAGGAAGCATGCAGAAATAATACTGAATTGTTAACAGTGAATTAAAGCCACAGGTTTAGGTGACATAATACATCAAGCATTTAAAAACAATGAAACAAAAAAAAAACTAATAGAACCAAAACAAACCAAGAAAGCAAACAAACAAAAATAATTGAAAGCCAAAGAAGCATCCTTGCATGTTTCCACATGAAGGCTGTGTTTAGGAGAAATGGCTTATGAACTGAAAAGTGAATTATATAAGACAGTTATGTGGTTTTTGTTTAAAAAAAAAAAAAGGAGGAGACAAAGAGGCATAATAAAAAAGGAACACAGACTGGAGCATGTTAACGTCAGCAGTAGAGACAGCCTGGGAAACTATTTTAAGAGATCAAGAGGAAAAATATTTAGAAAAGTATGAGCTGACTAAGAACAGGCTATGTGAATATCTAGAAATGGAGATCAAGTCTCCCCTGTTGGAGCTCACTAGAAATGATGCCTCTCAAGTCCAACAGCATTGCACATTTGGAACAGCAGGAAGGTCTGCTGTCATTTCCACAGAAACTCCTACACACCCCTGGACCCCTTTATGGCTTTTTTGTGTCCCGCACAGAACCCACAATTTCACAGCTCCTGCAGGAAAGAAATCATGCAGTGAAGAGCTTGATTCTGTAGCTAGAAAATCCCTTCTGAATTAAACCCAGAAAGCAAGAGGAATCTGCTTCAGAATGCCTTAATGCTCTTTGATGCACAGCCAAAGATCATTCTCCTCTTCATATTTCCAGCACATTTAGCCGTAGCCTGTTCAGTTCTGCATTTTTCACATAAGTGGCCATTGTCAGTGCAGGAGGAGCTGTGATTATTCCTGTTCAGACTGGGGTAGCATGACTGCAGGAGAAGCATATCTAGTGCAGGGAGAAAGACAGTGTATGCTTCATTTGCTGGCCAACAGACATCCAAGGAGCTGATAGCTAAGAAGGCCACCCATCCTTCTCAGACGAGGGTGAACCATTAAAATCAATGCAGCTCTGTTTATTTCAGCTCGGTCATGCCCAGTTAGGGAGCAAAGACATGGCAAGAGAGTGGCACAAATAGACTGGAATAGTGAGCATGCATTAGCTAACACCAGCTGGGGATCTCATCTGGTGATGAGACCAGGGAAATGTTGCCTGGGACATTTACAAGCTGAGGGTGAAAGACAGTTTGGAGATCACTGCAAGATGTTATTTTTGATTACTTTCTTCTGCTGAAATAGATGGAAGTCAATATGGTAGCCTTGGAGCAGATTCCAATGTCCACAGCCAGAAGCTATTAAAAATTATGAATAAAGCAACTCAAAAAAGTTTGATATTTTGCTGAGCAGGAGTCTGACAAGGAGAAATATCTCTCTGTTCCATTATGAGAGCATTGAGAAGGAAATGTCATCAAAGTCTAGATACTGCCACTCAGTAAATCCCATCTTTGTCTCATCAGGATAGGGAAGGCAGCACGGGAGGAATGGCACGACTGGAATCAGCCACTCTGGCTAATGAGGGATGCCTCAGTGGTGCAGCACACTGTGCCAGCTGCCTCTTCCAGCCCATACACAGAGAAACTAGGATTCCATGTGGGCTCTTGTTTTCTCCAGAACTTGTCATTTTAGGAGAAAACGTAAGATCGCACCCAGGAACTTCCAAACATTCTTTCAAACACCCTGTAACACTCAGGAGATGCAGCATCGCTGCAGAAAACTTTAAGCCAGTCACTACTTTGTAACCCTCTACCCCATGTTCCTCTTATCTCCACTTTCCTCAGATGGTCAGTCCTGACCTTTTCATCACCCGAGCCACTGGCAGCCTTTCTTACATGCCTCAAAACAAATGCATCAAAATCTCAGCAGCTGGAACACGTTTGCATTTGACAGGAACTCTGCAGCCCACCCGAGTCAAGCCGGAATGGTGCACACTTCTTGGGGATGAAAAGGATTAGGAAACAGGGCTGATGCTGGTGTGAGCCCCCTGTGTACAGAAAAAGCTGGGGGAGGAGAGATGATGCTCTTATGGAGTACGAGGACAGGTGGGGTCTGTATACCAGTGCTGCCATCTCAGATGCCTGTGGAGAAGAAACAATAAATACTAGATAAAGTGCTTTAAGGGTTAAGAACTTCAAGGGGATAGCCTGCACAGTCTCAAAGAAGTGATAATAAAGAGCCTGTAACACTAGATGCAGCCTCTGTGTAAAGATAATCTACTCGATGGAGGCTTAATCCTAGCAAGGGCTGTATAAAGTCTGGGAAAAAAGGGGGTATAGTGTGAACCCTGAATAGTCTAATTGATCCCAAAAGTAGAGTTCCTTTTTATATGTAAATATCCCATCTCCCTTCAACCTCTTGATCATCCAGGGTCTAATCAAGGAGTTCCTAAAAAGACATCTGCTGTTCAGGAGGGAAAACCAACCTCTTGTTTAAAGCTCTTCTCTCTCACCTAAGGTTTCAAGCTGTGAGATCTCTCATGTCATTTTAGTCTCAGAAGCTCATGGACATCCTCTGGTACAGGTGATTGGGGCACAGCACAGACAAGAGAGTCTCTGCCCATCCCTCCATGGCCATGCCAGGCACCATGGCTCCAGAACCAAAGCCAAAGAGCACCAGAGAACTCACATGATTGCTTCAGGAAGTTTGTGAATTTTGAGCACTTTCTTCTGTCTAAAGAGACAGAAGTCTGGCAGAAGCTTTGTTTAGATGAAGGTACCACACCCTTGCTTCAGCAGAAGCCATCTGTGTTGTATGACCAAGAAGAATTACCTGAGATCCCAGCAGACAGCCTTCTTGGGTGCCGGAAACTGGCAACATTCATTTTCCTGTCTTCGCAGATTTGGTGTTTTAGTGAAGACAAGAAGAAGCACAAAAGGCTGCTGGTGGAGGAGCCTATGAGAACTTCCCCTGGAACAATCCTTTTCCAAGGAGTGATGAACCACCAGGGCCTCCAAACACCACCATTGTCACCAGAGAAGCAGCGAGGTCACAGTTAATGGTGATGATGCTACCTCTCCACCCTTCCCCCATCCCCCCCAGCTAAGAAATACGGGCAGATGGGTCACAGGATGTGCAGGCATCCACAAAGCACTTGGAATTTTCTGCCTCAGCTGCCTCTTGGCACAGAGAGGGGAGGGGATGCCATTCCCTGCCTAACACTAATCTCACACACTGATGGGAATGGGTTAGGGATTCTCTAGTCCCTCCAAGGAAGCTCCCCTTCTGCCTTGGACTTGCTGACAGCAACAAAGCCCTGCTCCTCCTGAGAAGAGAGGAGGTGTGAAGACAGCTCTTCACCATCAGGGTGTCTGGAAGGGCAGTTGGAAAGGGATGGGATGAGAAGGGTTCCTCACCACAGGGGCAGCATTTTAGTGGTTTCCTCTCTTCCTTTTTTGCTTCTGCTCACTTGTCAGCTGGTTTTGTTTTCTTCATTATGCTGCAGGAAGGAGCGAGTTTGGGGAAATTAGAAGTTCCAGAGAACTATCTGGAAGCCAGAGCAGGAGCCATTCCCATTCTGTACTCCCTGTCTGCACAGCAGAAGGCAACAGATACCAGCAGAGTTAAACACTCCACAGTCTGATCTAAGGCTCACTGAAGATCACTGACATTAATTAGATTTCTGTCTTGCTTCCTTCCAACTGCTAAGATACCAAAGCAGAGGAAAACTGTCTAGAAATAGATGATTTTACCCATTCTATGGAAACAGATCAGCAAAACAGCAAAAGCAGAAGATATGATTGACCAAATGGTCTCTGCTTGCTCTGCAGAGGTCTCACAACACATTCCTCTTACTTGCATTCTAGATGTATATGTTTTTCTACAAATTGCATTGTTACTCTATGTTTTCTTGTCTGAAAAATTTCCTTCAGTCAGATGAAAATAAAATCAATGCTTTAGCTGATGCTTGGAATGATGTGGCCCCAACACACAAACACACACATCTGTTGTCAGAACTCTTCTGCCTTTCTTTTCCTTTCTTTTAATACAAGTCTGGAATCCACTGAGTGTTCTTCAAGTGTAAGCTCCAAACATTTCAAACAGCACAAAAGGTATGACAAGATGAAAGAAAATGTCCACAAATAGACAGCTAGACAACTAGTTAGCAACTGTCTGCTTTTCTTCAGGGTTTTTTGTGTGTGTGTGTGTTTTTTGTTGGGTTTGGTTTTTTGTGGGTTTTTTTCCCCCTGCAGGGGGAAAAAAAAACCCCAACTTTATTTTTCAATCTTGAAGGAACTGACTGCAGATTCTTTTGTTCTGGCAAGAATCCAATCCTGTTTAGCACTGGAAGCGGGGGAGGAGGTGAACTTATGATTCCATGTGTAACCTTGAACCTGAGAAATGTCTAACACAGTATGTGTACAGTTGCAGCAGTTTAAATGGCATTGATCATTTTCAACTTTGTATTGTACTGATCGTAACTTAATGAGGTTTTGGTGTTCTATCAAGTCAGAGTATTTATGCAGAAAAAGGAACCAAAAGGAGCAGGTTTTGATTAAAAATGTGTATGGGCTTTTGGGACCTGGTTTAAATATTTTAGATCTTGAGCAAGCATGGAGCCTGCAGTTGAAGTTATTTATCTTCTCCCCAGACAAATCTGGCTGGGGGGAGGGGTGGCAGTGCTCAAACGCTTGATTTTAATTACTGTTGTTGTTTGCAAGTATTTTTCTTCTGTCATTTCTGTTCTTCTTCTCCCCCTAAACAGATGATCAGCAGACAACATGGACTCCCGTCTAACTTGCAGATTTAATTTGGAAACCTGAGCATCCAACGCAAATATGAAACACAAGCTGCAGTTGGATTCTCCTCCAAATCTTTGCCGCTTGCTCCGAGAATTCAGTCGCTCCCTTTGTCAGGCTTAGTGTGAGGCTGAAAAACTTTCCCTTCTCACCTCCTTCTGGGTCTCTTTGTGTGTCCATAAATGAATGTGTGTGTGTGTGTGCATGCACAGGAGTCGGCATGCCAGACGGCATTCCACAGCAGAAGGTAATTTCTCCTTCCCCCCCTTTATTTGCACGTTTAGCATGAGTTGCATTCCTCCAGTACCTGCTGGAAGAATGAAGTGATATTGTCAAAGGCTGAGCTGCAGGAGATGTGTGGAAGAAACCTCCCTTGTCTGGATAGATCACACATAACCAGACAGAGCAGAGTTTCCATCCCACTGAAATAAATTTGTATGGCAACACTTAACTCTGCAGCTCTTTCCATTGACAGCTTCCAAGCCATTTTGCTTTTTTTTCCCCTTTCCCACCCAGTCTCTTCCCTACACTTTCAGATCATAAGTTCTTTAAGACAGAACATTTATTATTGTGTTTGTACAGCACCTGCTACTTTGGTTTTAGTGGAATGGTGATCTCAATTAGCATTTCAACCAGCTTTTATACAAATAACAGATAAATACATCACATTAACCCCAGATTTGGGTGGCTGGCAGAGGTGTTCCAGGTTCAGACTCCTCCAGGTGAAACTTGGGGCAGTGCTGCCCAGAGAGGCCACATGGTTTTGCACGTCACTTAAATATTGGGACATCTCCTAACCACAGACAAACCTGAATCCTAAGCCAGGACTGCAGGTGGCCGAGTGGTTTTGTAAAACCCACCTTGATCCACCCCAGATGAGCAAGAGTTACCATATATTGCAGGGAGACCACCTGAAATTTAACCAGTAGCTTTTCTCATTTGGCTACAGATTATGTGTGACTATTTTGCACCCCCACCCTCAGCCCAAAAGCTGTTGGGATTTTACTCCAGTGGCCCTGTATAAATGTAATCAGTCTTAACAACTAGTGACATCTCTCTCTGGAGGAAGAGTATTGAGCAGGTTCAGGTTGTGGTTGTTACCCACAAGATTGAACTATGGAGAAAACTCAAAAGGGCAGCTCCTTAAGAGTGGTAAATCCTTGAAGCCAAACTGAAGGGAACTGTGTGGCTATGCCTGTCACCTCATCCCTTGATGGAAACATCAAAACCTCAAGCTCCTTGAGCTAGTGAGAATTGTTGAAAATAAAAAAAGACAGCAAAGCACACGCAACTTTCATTAGGCAGGGTCCCCATCTGTGCTTGCCAAGGTAACCCTGCAAATATTCACCTGCTTGAAGGATGCCTGAGGCTCCTGCTCCCAGCTGAAGCCCTCAGGATGTGAACAAGACACAACAGCAGCTGAAGGCCCTTTTTCTGCTGCTTGCTGCAGTTCTTGAGCTATGGTCTGTAGAGACAAGGAGGTCGTTGTGTTTACAAGGGAACACACGAGCTCAAGGTGAAGTCTGCTACAGAAGTGGGGCTCACAAGAACAGATGGGGCTATGGGTGGGTTCAAAACAAAGAAAATCAGGCTTAGTCCGTGCCTTTTCACCAAGGTAAGCATAGCCTTATGGGGCATTACTCCAGCATCTTCCTAGTGCTGTTTAAGAATAAGTGATTGCATCAGCCATGGAGGACTGGGGAATTGGGCCATGAGCTAGCACAAGGTTAAAAGGACTGTGCAAATAAAAACTCGCTTTCAGCACAAAGGACATCACAGTTCAAGGCCAGACACTTCTCTCTGTTGTTCTGGAACTAATTTCAAACATGAATCAGAAGTCTAACATGGAGAGGTTATTGTCAATAACCCCTTCCTGAGAGTGCCTTGTTTAATGAGATGTTTAACTGGGTGATATGAGAATGAATTCATAAGCAAGTGAGGGAAAATTGCATTCTTTTCCTCAGTGAGGAAGGAACAAAGGAAAAAAAGGAGACTGAAGCAAGGAAGAAGAATAGATACCAAGGGGGAAGAATAGAGAAGGTGGACAACAAGTGGAAAAGAAAGAAATTACGTGAGCATGCACACAATAACAAACACATTACCCAAAACCAGTGGCTTGCCGTGAGGAAGATGACCATGTGCTGCTAACAATGAAGAGCTTTGGCAAATTCTTGCAGGCAAGGAGAAAGGATTTAGGACCCCAGCCCTGAGGTAGCTCAATGTGCAACTGCAAGGCTTGGAAAGTCACTTTCTCCATGGCAGTCAAGCCAGCCAGCACACCTCAGCAGAGAGGACTGGAATGACCATTGTAAATTGCCCTGTATAGCAGGATCATCTGTACTGTTTTTAAGCCTGCAGAGCAGAGCAAAATCTCAACAATTTCAGGCCACCAAAACATTTCCTCACAGTAGTCTCTTTTCAATACTGTCATCATCAACACATGGTAAACGAGATGGTTCAAAATCTCCGGCCTGGATCTTGTACAGATGCTTGCTATCTATTTCCTGTCAAGGTTCCCACTGATATCAAGGAACGAGGAGCTCAAATACCTCTGTGGAGCTGAGGTTTGGAGTGCAAGACAAATACATGGGGAGGATAAACAGAGAGTACAGCACAGAGAGAGCTGTTTCACAGCCTCCAGGCAGCTCTAAATTAGATGAAGGCATTGCTCCAACTCCGAGCCAGCCCTTTGGAGATGCTTCAGCAGCCCACATCTGTGCTACAGAGATTCACTGAGGTTGTTCATAGTGAGCTCCCAAGGAAAGACCCAGTGTTCAAGCAAAACACAAGTTCCCTCAGAGTGCCAGGACACAGGGTCTGAAATTTCCCCACTTTTACATTTTTTTTTTTTCCTGCAGGAGGTCTGTTCACAGAGCCAGCACAAAGAAGCCTTCTAGGCATGGAAGGCTCACTGCTTTGTGTAGGCACGAAGGAAGGAGGAAACAGGACACTTCAGGTATTTATTTTAAAAGTCTATTATGCATTTGGATGGCTACTGGTGCCAAAACTAATCATGCTAGTGGAAGAGGTACAGAAGCAGAACAAGCAAAGCATGGAGAGCAAGTAAAAGGGAAGGAGCCTGGAATAACAAGCAGAAAAGGTAAGTCTACAGATCAGAGGGTTTTCAATGTGTTGCACATGCTGCAACCTTTTAAACAGCATATTATGGCTCCTGAAACATTTTAAACCATATAACATGGTTCAAAGGTTTAAAAATATGGCATGGTATCTCCAGTGTATAACTCTGCTGGAGCCAGATAGTGCATGCTGCCCTCACAAATTGAGAGGAAGAGAATTAAATTTAAAGAGGAAACAAAATGCTCATTTTAATCACCCATTGTCCTTTGAGGATCTTTTTCTGTCCTCTTCATAGTGTAATGCAGAGTAACAGGCAATTGCCATATCCCCAGCTGATAGTTAGGCTGCCCAGGATCCCAGTGTTATAAACTCCCTATTTTCTCTGGCCTCTTTCACAGATGCATCTTCATATACAGTGACAATTGCATCAGTGCCATTACCTTTGGCTAGAAAAGCCTGAAAAGTGAAATCATTGGTAGCCAAAGGCAACATAATCAGCTGTCTTCGTTACTTATAGAATACATGGGGTTTGTGTGTAGAGAAATTGCGGAGGTGCAAAGGGCTGACTAATGAAAGTGCAGAAGAGACTTGCACACAAGGCATTTGCCTCAGGATGAGGAAGTATGGCATTATCTGAATCACACTGCACTCAGAAATCATCCCTCCCTGCTATTTGGTGTCCTTCAAGAAACGAATCCCACCCACAAGGTATTTAATGGACTCTTGTAAGGGGCTTCATTAACTGAGGCTTCAAGACATCCAAAATGCTTTGTGCAGGCCCAGGTAAGTGAAGGGATTAAATTATACTTTACTTTGCTAAGCTATCTTTTACCCAAGTATGCTCCCAAGTAAACTGTCTTTTACCCAAGCCATCTTTTTACCCAGGTATAAATTGCAATGGGTGCAAACTGCAAACTGCACTGCTTTGAGAGGAAGGGGAAAAAAAAGAGGTAATCACGACAAATTATACTTTTTCAAGTTATCATCATCTTGCTCTGTCTCTGTCAAATTGCTCCTCAAACACAGCAGTCTGTGAAGCCACCTGATTCCTCTGCTTGCCTTCTTTTTTTTTTTTTTCTTCCTCTCTTTGTACTATTTATACTTCTTGTATAAAACCTGCACTTTTGCATATCTCAGCCATTTCAAGGGCTGAGATGATGAACTGCACAGTTTAGTCCTTTCCATCACAGTGTCACTAGTGGTCATGTCCCTGATTATCTCTAAGGACAATGCATTCAATAATAGATTCAATCCAAATCTGTCTATAATTATGATCAAGAATGATATACTAAGTTATATATGTGAAGGAATGGTTCATTTTTCAAGCTTACATGTTGTTTTCGAAATTCTTTGTAGCTGCAACATAACCTTGGTCTGCAACTTCACCAAACAGTGAATGTGACTTTTCACTCAACTGATTTCACCTCCCTTTAAGGAAAGAACAAAAAATTAAAAGAACAAGCCATCTTTACACACATACACTTCATACACTTTAACTTTTTTTCTACTTTTACCATTTTGCGGATGCTGGTTTTCTCCTGGGCTTTAGACAAAACAGATTCAGTTCCCTGCAAAGCTCACTCCCATCCCCAGTGTGGGCTTTTGGGTAGTGAAAGGAAAAGAGAAATCTGCTCTGAAAAGCAAACCCTGCTCTTTGAGCTTGGTCTGAACTCAGGATTACTTCAGTGCATATAGGAAGGCTGATAAGGGTTCTGTTATTTCTCGCTTGGACCTTTAAAATTTCTCCTCTGCTCCTTGCCTCTGCTGGGAGCAATTTCACTGCAATTACTGAAACGAAGTCCCTGAATTCCACTCTGTAGCTATTCACATGACCCTCAGTGTTTTGGACTTGATTTTTCTCCAGTTTTCTCCAACAACAGGAAGAGTCGTGAGGAAATTTTCCTCAGTCAGTGGCTTCAGGTTTCTATTAAAAACTTTTGCTACTTGTAACACTTCTCAAAACCTTTAAAAAACAAACCTAGCATTGGAATTATTCAATCAAATGGTATTAAAAGCACAGATTATGCTTTGGAAACCACTTACAAAGAAGGTTTTTACAGATCAGTGAGGACGCTAGCGAGGAGGGGCCCCTGATATGAATGGAAACGTTTGTTTCAATCCTCATTTATCTTAAGGCCCGGGTGCTTTCTGGACAGTGAAACATTCTTCTCCTCCCTGCACTTGGAAAAGTGAGGATCAAGTTGCGAGAGAGTGCCCTTGAATGCTCAAGTAAGGAATTTGCTAAGTGGCCTCCTCAGCCAGCACAGCTCCCATGTTAACAGTGGCTTCTTAATTCCCTCTGCCCTTGGCTGCAGGATTACCCATCCTTTCTTATCACAAGGCATCACCGCCAGCTGAGCCCCCACAGTTGCGTCCACCCACAAAACCATGACCACTTCTCATGTTTAAAATGTTTGCCATTTCTCCACCACCCTGAAATTTTAACCAAGCTTTGATAAGGATGTTAAAAAAAAAACAAATCAGAGTTTTGTAAAGGTCCCAGTGTTCTTATTTTTTTTCCCAGGGCTACTCAGGGATCTCTGGAACTGCATGTTTGCATGGGACTGCTCCAGACTGCCTGGATTCCACACACCCCTGCAATATAAACATTAGTTAAACAGAATAATGGATTACTAATTGTCACTGAGGCCACCATACATATTGATCTGGAATCCACCTACATTTAAGGACAGCGCAAGAAAACACTGGAATTTTTTTGGTCTTCTAACAAAGAAGCATTAGATGGGTGAAATATATTTTAGCCTCATAACATATTCATTGCAAATGTGGGGTCCCACTGAATCCCTCCCAAAATCACCAGGAAAGCTCTTTAAGAGAAGCAGAGCCCAGTCCTTGGTGAGGCAGTGGCCTCCACAACTGTATCAGAAACCAGATTTCAGCCTTGTTCTCAAACCCAACTTCTGTTGATGCTGATGGAATTTTGGCCAGAGCAAAGATCACAGTGTTTGTCCTGCAACTTGCACAGCTAGCTTGAAGGTTTTCTTCTTCCTGCCATCCAAAGCTTCTTGGGATTAGTCAGGACTGATATTGATGTATGAACATCTTAAAAGGACTGTACATAGCTCCCAGGCTGAAGACTAAACATTGCTGCGTAAAACAGAATTTGGCAGTGATTCTATAGGATGAACCTAATCAGAGCCGACAGATTATAATACATGGTAAAGGCATGGAGTTGAAAAGAAAAAAGGACTTGCTCTGCAGCATTGCATAATACATTCTGGAGAAACTAGAAAACCTTTCAGAGCAGCTGGGACAGAGGGAAATGTACCATTTGTTCCCAAGTGAAATAAACAAAAGAAGGAAATGCTCCAAACTGCCTCCAAACTAGGAAAGGAATGGTGGTGAGAAAAGTGACCAGAGCCTGAACCAAGCTATTCACATTGTCCAGCTCCTGACAGTAGCTCTGTTTCAAGTGCACAGGCCCAGGTCTCCTCACCCCCTGGTCAGTCCTGGTGAGCCACAGACCTCTGCAAGGGAATGCAGCCTTTGGCAGACGTCACTGGATGCCTGCAGTGTAGCACCAGCCAACACAGCTGCTCTGGTTTTGAGTCCTGGAATGTCATCTGATGAAGGAAAGAATCAAAGCAGCCCCTTCTTGCTCCATATCACCTGCACTGCTCTGGACGTGACCAAGAAGACATTCCAGGCACCTGAGATGAGTTTGGCTGAGAAAGGTAATTTTCAGTACAAAACCCACAGAACAAAGTTCTGACAGTGTGGAAAACCCTGCAACTCAGAAGAAGGAGAGAACTCTCTATGGTGTTGACTGTGAAACACGCAACACAGTCAGTCATCTCTTCCTTGCTTATGCTTTTTTGTCCCTAAAATGTGACTGTTGGATTTTTATTTGTTTTTTTCTTTTGTAGATGACAACCAACTCCATGAAGAAAGAGAGCACAAAACTGACTCCTGGTACCTGCTTGACAAGAGTGTGAATTCTTCACATCATTCCTCTCCTTTTAAGACTTAAAGTTAGGGACCATTCTGACATTTTGATTCATGTAAGAAAACTGCTAACTTGAACTCCAGAACCTGAAAGAAAGCCAGCAACCATCTTGTCCAGGCTTGTTGCCTTTATAGAACATCTCTCAATATTTTATATTTCTGACTTAATGCCAGAACTCCTTTCCCCTTCAAAACAGAACCAAAACAAGGTTCTTGTTTCAGTAATAGCAATGTGAGTTAGTCTGAAACTCTAATCATGTTGCCTTTCTGGGGAAATCTTACTGAAAACTTAGGAGATAAATTGTCCATTCTTTTATAAAGCCTTGTATTCAGAGCCAGTGAATTGAGGCAGAGGGACAATTGTGGCAATTGACACATGGATCCTGATTCTCATTTATTCAGTCCCCTTCTCAGTGCAGACTGGAAAAGCTCAGTTCTCAAGATGAGCAGCTAAACCACTGGGCATGCCCTGAGGGACACACCTGGAGCTCTTGAGAGTGACTGTGTGCAATAACACCACCTAATCTCTCTTGGAAATGGACTCAACTCAATCAGACCTTTCTGTGGCACACTTCTGGTCAGCAGACTGCTCCAGAACCTCCTTCAAGTACTTAAGCATCTTCACCTAATTTCCAGAGGAAAAAGAAAATCTCTACAGTGAGCATGTAACAATTTCTTCCTGCCTTAGTTTGGTTTTTTATTAAAAAATTGCCTCCCCCAACTATACCACTGACCCTGCTATACTCAATTTCTACAGCCATGTTCCCTCTTATGTGTCAGAATGAGCAGATTTATGTTCTTGAGTTTCTGGATTTAAAATAATCTGCATGTCCAGAGCTGTACACATGTGTGTCATGGTGTGTTCTCACTTCTTACTGGTTCTTCAAGACTAAACTGCTGGGAATGTGTCTTCTCACGAGTCCTAAAGCACACATAAGGACTCCCTTCAGCCCTTGGTTACAGTTTACTGAATTGGGAGTTGCACTTCACCTGTTCCTGTGCCAAGGTGAGAGAAAAGGTAAACATGTTTCAGCGGCTGGGAAAATTAAACCCTTCTTCACCTTACTTTTTCATTCTGAACGTAAGGACTGTTCTGCTTGCCTAAATTCCCATATTTTTCCTCCTTTCACAAGGAAATAGTTCAGTTCAGGCAGTTGTGAGAGGCATTTGGAGGAGGAACAATCAGAAGAGGGTTTCATGTTGCAGCGGCTTCCTGAGTGAGAGAAGACAGGCACGGGAAATAATAACTCTGCTCCAATGTCAGGGCTGAGGAGATTTCTATTTCCAATTTAAATGTAATTTTAAGAGCTCTTTGTAGCAGCAAGGGTTCACTTCAAGAACCTGGAGGCTTAGTACACAAATTGTGTAGTCCACAGAAAGGTTCCCATCAATTTCAGGGTGACTTGCCTTATGAATGTGTGCTCTTATGCTGCAATCAGAAATGAGAGAGCACTTTAAAAATGCTGGTGCTGTGCAATATTTATGGGGTTTTTCTTCCTGCATCATTCAGTTCTTGCACTCTTCAGGCAATTCCAAGAACTGCTCATCTGTAGATTGTGATGCTTGGTTTTCCTTTCTCTTTTTTTTGGGATACCAAAAGAGAGACTGGTAAGGAGATCCTAGGAACATGGTAAGAAGACAAAATCTGTTTTGCTGGGGTTTGACAGTCTTTTGTTGATTCAAAATAAATAAAGAAAACTTAATGGTTGAACAGCAAAATAACAGACTACCCACCAATGCAGCACACTGTGATTTGACATACTGTAATTCCTGTAGCCTTCAAAAGGTAAATATGTGCTCATCATACTTCCCCACATAATGTTTAGAAATCCTCACTGGTGTTTTTTTACAGTGATTAATTATGCTGAATTATCAGATGGACTAAAAAGGAAAGGATTTTTATTCTGGAAGGACAACTCACTGGCCAAAAGAAGGAGAAAATTAAACACTCTGCAGGCTTTTCAACTTCGAATATCAACAAAGTTCTTCTAAATAAATTTGGCAGTAGAAAAGACAGACAGACAGTCCTGAGAAAATTCTCACTCTAACATGTGCTTGAAAGGTATCCAGTCTGGAAAATGGAGGACTCTCCAGACCAAGAGAGATGAAATTTGCAACTCAGGTCGTGTCCTAGTTTTTCACATATACAGCAGCATTCACTTGATTTCCATAAAATATCAGGTAGCTGAAGCAACATTCACAGCACATCCTTCCAAACTGCTTACAGCAGGATTTCTGAAGTCTAGTAGATATGAACTCTAAAAGTAGATATGGTGTTCCTCCACTCTATCAATGCTCTGGGCTGCAACCAGCAAATATTAAGAAAACATGGACAAATAGGAAATGCCATCTTTGCTTTCACTCTTGGCATTAGAGCAGTGAAATCCAGATATGTGGAAGCAGAGTGTGAGGCTGTGTTTCAACGTCTCTCCAGCTGTATGAAAAACCCTGGTTTGCTCAAAGAGCCACCCAAGGGGATAACTTACTTTTTTCTTCAAACATTTTTCTGTGTTTTTATTACTAAAGGGGAAGTGCTGCAGGACTTATTTAGGGAGTGATAGTGGATGACAGATTAAATATGAGCTCACAGTGAGAGACTGTAGCACAAAGAGGCAAATACCATACTGGGATGTGGAGCAGAATTACTTGCAAGACTACAGAGGTAATAATTCCTCCATACATAGCCCTGGTGAGGCCCCTCTTGGAAAACTGTGATCAGTTTTGGGCAACCCAATATAAAAAGGAAGTCAATAAAATAGAGTGACTACAATGAACAGTGATAAAGATAAGAGGGTTGGAAGGTATGATGTATGAGCAAGAGAACCCAACTTACTAAACACCCAACTTACTAACAGAAAGTTAGAGGAAAGGAAAGGGCAAAGGGAGTAGTAAGGACATGACAATGCCAAAGTATTCATAGGTGGCTGGAAAACTTGACGGTGCCTGTAGATATATTTCAGAGATAGTGAGAAAAAAAATGTCATTTTTCATGGAGGATTTTAAAGTAAGTTTTAACAATTGCCTTGCTCCTCCTCATCTTACAGCTATATTTTGGTTACAGGAGGGAACAAAGTAATTTATTGAAGGGGAGGGGAAGAAAAAAAAGAGTATTTTGGAAAGAAAATAAGATTTTCTCTCATAAAAAACAAAAAAAACCCAAAAAACAAAACCAGAGTGCACACCTCCAAGTACACACACACATTCTTGCACACTCCCATATTTTGATTCCAAGGGGAAAAAAAAAAAAACAGCTCCATGGAGCATTATCAGCCAGCTCTAATCAAAGCCTGACATTCAAACTTAATTCTGTTCTTAAAGATGAGATTTTCTTGGGTAACTTTATCGCACTCTCAGGAGCCCACAGCTCATGTAACCACTCTGCTCTCAGCAGCCTGGTGTCTGTCACCACAAAAGGGCAGCACCGTGCTCGAGAAGGTTTCCTTCTGGATGATCTCCATCTGGGCTGGTGGTCAGGGAAGAGCAGCTGGCATCACTCTGAAATAAGGAGAGCTCTTAGATTTCAACCTGCTGAAGCCCAGACCTGCTTGGGTATCTCCAAGCACTCAGGGTAATGTAATTAATAACAAGGGGGCTGAGCCTGCCTGGGGGTGGAGGCAGCAACTGGAGCTGGAGTACAGGAAAACTGTCAAAGTCAGCACTGCATAATTCAGACAAAGCTGGTTTGGAGCTGGGGAGTACAGAAAAGTACTCTTTTGCACTGTTCATTCCCAGTCATAGCTTTGCATTAGCTCAGCTGCACACCTGCAATTAATACATGGAGCTGTCTTCTGGAGACAGTCTGTTTTATGATGTTGTTTGCATAATCCTTCCACCAGCTTGCCTGTTTCCTGGCAGTTTGTGACTTTCCTTCAACGTCCTAAAAAACTTTTCTGGGAAAGAAAAAAAAATACACTAGAACCAAATGACTTGTTTAACCATTTTTTTTCTCTCTCCCTCCAGTACTTTTTCCAGGACAACTAACAGAGCTGGAGCTTCCCACTTTGACTCAACAATATCTTTCTCCTTCCAACTATTCTTCTTTGGACTTGCATTGTGTTCTGCTTATAAATCTTCCACAGAAATCTGTTTGCTTTTCAAACCTTCAACTCCAAACACCATTCAGCTTTGGAATTCATTAGATTGCATTTATTTTCACTGTATATTCTTATAAATAATTCTTTCCAATCCTTATTCACTCTTTGCTCATGAAAGAATATTTTTTGTAGTTGTTAAACAGATTCTAAATCTCCAAAACAAATAATGTTCTCATTTTCTTCCCTGCTTTCTTTACCTGACCCTTAGAGTAGAAGTTGGGTTCAAACCTTGTTCCTTACCCCTTTTTTAATCAGAGAAGGAAAGATGGCCAGAAGGAGACGCTGCCATCTCTTTTGAATTAACTGTTTCGTTCTGGCCAGGTCAACAGGACACATTCCCTGCAAGGAGAGCTGTGATTGAGCAGGAGCCTGACACGGAGGAGCTGTGCAAGCACTGGGAACCCTGGAGCAAAAGCCAGGCCTGTCGTGCCAGCATCCCAGCTCAGCTGCCTTCCTCAGGGGCTGCTCAGCACTTTGAGAGCTACAGGCACCTGAACCACTGCTGGGAGAAATTGAGCAATGGCATCACAGCGGGATGAGTCCCAGAGTGCTCCCTCTGAAATTACATACTTTTAAACTAGAAAAAATATATCATTTAGAGGTGAATGCTTTTTTTTTTGCTTTTGCTTTTTTTCTTTTCTTTTTCCCTCTGCAATAGTTAGTGTTGCTTTTATTTGCCCTAAAGGAGCAAGGATACAGGAAAATGTTGCCACCCATGAGCATAAGTGGAAGGAAACTACAGCAGGTTCTGTTGCAAGATGGAAGCTCTGTTTAGGATCCCTGTTGTCTCCTTGGGGAGTCTTACCTGTCTTTACAGTGCCCTGTGATGGAAAGGGGAGCTGTCAATCCTGACTCAAAGGGACACAGCCAAAACAGAGCTTTTGTCTGCGTCCACATCAGCTGAGAAACACTGAAACACTTCCCTCTGCACATGCACAGAAAAATAACATCAGTGGTCTTACCAACATTGATATGTTCCAGGCCTGTAAAAAGCTGCATCCCAGAGATATCTGAGTCTCCATCCTGGACTTTGAATCCAATTGTGATTTCTTCTATGGTGTACTTTACCAAAACCTCTCATTCTCACTCAGACACCTATTTCTGGATATGTAGATGTCCAGCAGATTACACCTGGTTTGGATCCATATTTATTTCCTGCTGAATGAAGCCTCACTTGCAATAAAGTTTGGTCATTCACCCACATTTGGTCATTCCACAAAGGCTGAATTTGGTTAAAAAGGAAGCTAAAGATAGCTGCATGTCTAATGGGAAATCAACTGAGAATCTCCACCTCAGCTAATGCTGGATGGAAACCATATGAAAAGCCACAATAAATAATTTAGATATTTTCAGGCCATGATCAAATATTTGATAAAAGATATTCGATAAAGAATATTTGATAAAGGTATTTCCCTTTTTTTAACCCCAAATGGTAATCAACTACTAACATTGCTAAGAGAGATTATCATATCAAAAGACTTCCCTATTTATTTGCTTTCAACAGAACAAATAAGAAAAAAATTAAATCCTGCAATATTGTTAACACTAAGTCAGACAATGAAGAAGTCAAGACAATAATTCACATTCCCCCATTAGTGTGGTTGTAAAGTTAAAATTCCTGCACTGAGCTTTTATTAAATTTCTCAGTTTGACTTGCATATTTAGCTCAGGCACACATTGAATGTGGAGAGTCAAAAGGTGGAGGCTCAGAACTGACACTACATGACTGTTTGGAAGTCCAATACTGCTGCTAATACTGTGTTCAGGAGCATGTCTAATACAGAATAATTCCAACATCCTTTTAGGTATTATACACTTCCTTGATACCCATAATTGCAACTTGGTTGAAAACAAGTCAGGAACTCCAAGTCAGATGTTCTGAGAATCCCATTTATACATAAAAAAAATATTCTCTGGGAGGAAGTAAAAAACCCCTCTCCCCAGTAACCACAGTAATCACATCAACAGAAGCATGTGCAGTGGGCAGGGAACATTTTGAAGGCACAAGCCCATTAGCATTCTGGTCAGGACTGAGTTTATTAGGCATCTCTCCAGCCTGGGTAGCACTATGGAGGCTGTGTGCCTCGGGGGATGTCAGCTTAATGAGGTGCCCTGGCAGTGGAGGGGATGTGCACCTGCTGCTTGGGGACACGTGATGGGCAGATGCAGGAGCAGCAGAGTCAGAGCTGCCCATTTCCCATCCTCCAGAGAGGCAACACCCAGGGGGTGGACAGGGAGTGCACAGTCTGCTTAAACTCACCTCTGGGTGGGGATGGTGAAAGAGAGCTTTTTCTCCTTTCTCCTTTGGTACCCAGCTGTAAGGAATTGGCCAGACACAAGAGTGAGCTTGCAGATCATGGAGTTACAGAATGGGTTGGGTTGGAAGGACCTTGAAGATCACCCAGCTCCAACCTCTCTGTCACTCATCTGACCAGGCAGCTCAGGGCCTCATCCAACCTGACCTTGAACACATATAGAGATGGGACACTCACAACCTCTCTGGGGAACCTCTGGCAGAGTCTCACCACTGTCTTGGTGAAGAATTTCTTCCCAACATCCAACCTAAAACTGTCCTTTGCAGTTTAAAACCATTGCTCCTTGTCTGTCACTATCTGTTCAAATAAAAAGTCCCTTTCCCTCCTCTAAGCCTCCTTCAGGCACTGGAAGGCCACAGTGAGGTCTCCCCAGAGCCTTCACTTCCCCAGATTGAACAATCCCAGGTCTCTCAGCCTGTTTTTACAGCAGAGAAGCTCCAGCTCTCTGAGCACTTGTGGCCCCCTGAGGACCTGCTCCCATAGGTCCATCTCTTTCTTGTGCTGAGGACCATGGACAGGCAAGGGATGCAAGGGATCCCTAAAAACCTTCACAAGGGACATAACCATTCTAGTATAGGGTTGCCAGCCATCAGCTGGGTGAAGCCTGGCACCACTTCTAATTTTATCTCAAGAAGTCTCCAGCTGACTGGCTGAGGGGAGCTAAAGAAGGAAAGGAAATGTCAGCTGTAGCCACAGAAAAGCAAAAGCATTTGTTCCAGGAATACCTTCATAAAGACCACATTAACAAATGATGGATGTTCCAGGAGAGAAAAGTTCACAGTGTCCTGGAACTATTTATATACTTTGATACAAAATAAAATCTGGTGAGGCCCTGGAACAGGTTGCCCAGAGAAGCTGTGGGTGCCCCAACCCTGGAAGTGTTCAAGGCTAGGCTGGATGGAACTTTGAGCAGAAACTCTGTGGAAAAGGAGCAAAGACAATCCAGGTACTCTCTGCTCTAATGCCATGACATAAACCTGAGACCATTCATATTCCCTCTACAGATCCTGATAAAACATTGAGTTATTTGTAATTCATATAAGCACTTCAATTTATTTGGGGAGGCCTTCATTGTCCTTAGTTTTTCTATGTGTTATTACTCAAGCTCCAGGTAGAATATATATATTTTTTGGGGGGGGTGGTGTGGTGTGGTGCGGTGTGGTGTGCATTAGCACAGATTTGAAGGAAACATGTAGGTGGGGAGCATAATGCTTCCAATTGCAATGCACTAGCAAGCACAGACTACAGTAGTTTAGAGATTAAAAATAGGATCATTTGGATGTGTGGATTTGAATATGATTTATGGATCACTTCCAGAGACATTATTGTCGCTTATCATTCAGATGGCTGTGAAAGTGAAGACTATGTGGGAAATCATGCAAGAGATACATTGCCTGCAGAATGGGGAAAAACATTAAATCTTGGAGTTGCTGATGCAGCAATTAATATTGCAACCTTCACTGCCTTCAACGCACGGAAGAAAAGGGTAAGATAGCCTAGATGTCTGCTTCCCATAAATAACTTATCTCAAGTCTTAAAGGCAGAGACAGACTTAAATGTTGCACACTAAAGGCCCTTTCCAGTTTGCCTTGGAGGAAATGTTTATAATAAGAGCCACTGTTGAATCAAGAATTTGTACTCAGGACCCTTGGGCTGCTCAATCTTATACCTACAGGTCTAAAAGAGTCCAAAAACAGCAGGGTGACCACGACTTCAGCAGGCATGAATGGGAGGTGAGGAGGCGTGCTCTAGGACACTTGGCGTCTGAAGACCTCAACTTGAGCAGTAATTATAGAAGAACACAGTGTTCCACAGCTGAAATTCAGATGCAACCCTTTGGACACCTACATAACATTTTTCAGTGGTTTTTGTTTGTTTGTTTTGTTTGTTCTTGTGTTGGTTGGTTGTTTTTTTTTTTTGTCTCTTGTTAGCTTGCTCCAGAGCACACTTCAAGTGCCAAACAGAAGGAAACACTCGAACAGAACTCAAATACCTGGCTCTCCTTAGTTTGCTTAAAACAGTGGGATAATTCCTCCGGTTTCAGCAAAACTCACCCTGATTTACAGCAGCACAAGTGAGATTAGTATACTCTCACTTTTTTGTGTTTTATGTCCAACACTGTGAGGACAAAAAAAGACCCTTTATACCTGACCAAGCTGCCTGAAATGAGACCTTTAATTTGGCATATCCTTATTAACAGAAATTAATGAAAGATGTAGTAAAGCACACTCATTCCTCAAAGCAGCATACAGAGACAAGTAGTTTTAAACACACCTGCTAATAATTGTCAGAACAAAATCTCAGGAACATAGGACCAGCACCCCAATATCTTTGTCTTCTTAGTGGGTACTGTTTTGCTGAGAAAATTATGGCTCCTTAGTCAACACCCATGGTTACTCTTAAAAGCTTTTCTTTTTCACACATGAAACCGTAAAGTTCAAATGAGACTTTTTTGACCTCACACATTTGTTATTTGTGAGATGACTAATAAAAGTAATTATCAGTAGTCTTTGACAAGTGGAGTAAAAATCTGAACTCTTTGATGTGAGGAGAAAAATTGTGCATTTTTATCAAGAACTTTTATTTCTTTGGAGAATTGTCCCAATGGCTGCAATTTTAATAAGTCATTTCCAAAACTGAAAAAGTGGAGGCCCCTCAGAGAGGGAAATAGACTTTGCTCAAAAACATCAACTACAGCTGCCTCATAACCAGCTGTGAAGGTCAGAAATTATTTAAGGAATGCATGTTTGCAAACTTTTAATTAAAGAGGCTGAAGGCCAGTGCTAAGAAGGCAATCTAAGAATGAAATACTTAAAGAATGAATTCCCAAGAATTAAATAATAAGCTTAATTTAGCCTCAGTGTAGATTTCCACTGGTGTCACATATTTGGGAGACTGGAGTCTGCATGATGGGAGTGACAAGGTGAATTATAACCAGAATTATGGTCATACAATCAAAATGTGGATATTAGTACTGACCCAAATGTTGTCTTCTGAGCTGCCTCTTCCAGCAAGATCAGGTTTAGCAACACTTTTTCAGTGTGATGAGGCTCAGGGTAGTCACATCCTTGCCCAGAGAAGTGCAGTCAACCTGAGGCCAACCCAAAACAAAAAAAATCTACCTCTCTCAAAAGAATGCCTAAGAGTTTTATTTGAATTAGGGTTGAAATGCTTGGCCAGCAGATAGTAAAAGGGTGTACACCCAGCACAGAAGACATGAGACCATCTGGAAATCTTCCCTTCTCCCCACCTCCAAAAAAAAAAGAAAAAATAGAAAATGAAATAAAAGGAAAAAAATACAGTATGGAAAGTCCTAGTTAGTTCAATTAATTATCCACTGGCCATTTACTTAAGGGACTCGTTACAAATATATCCTCATCACAATGACAGGAAATCTATCTGAAAAGTCTGCAAAAAGGCTATTAATGAAGAGTGTTTCTAATGCCTACAAGCTGAAATACCTTTTCACTCCTTTCACCAGCAGTTCCTGTGGGTCATTTCTGGGGTCAACAGTGGTGTGCAGAGAGTAAAGACTCTGCTAGTGCTGGAGAAGGGGGGAAAAAAAAAAGAAGAAAAAAAAAATACTTCAGTTTTGTCAATCTTTTATCCTTCAACGATACACTAGAGGCTGACATTTAATACCCTAAGGATATAGATGTTTGAAAGCTGGTTATTGTAACAAAGGAAACCATCCAAACTCTGCAAGACCAAATGGATCAGATAAAGCTGACACTGAGATAAATCTGTTTTACATCCATTCTTGCAAAAGTTTTGCTAATCTACGTAGTTATATCTTTCCTGGAGCAAAAGGGAAGGGAGAGAAAAAAGAACCTTACATTATAGGAAGTCAACATGCTCCCCTATTTGTAATCTCCAAAGTGTGAGAATCTCATGGTCAGAGAACATTTTCCTCACAGATCATGGGTGAACACTATAAAAATGAGAAAGATTAAAAAAAAAAATGAGAAAAGCCATGAGAGTGGGAGAGGGTATGAGGACAAACATGCATCATGCTCTTTGTGGTTGAACTTCCATGTTAACATAGATTGTGTTTGTTTGTTTAACACATGAATCTTTCGGATCTTTCATAGACACAGACTCATCTTCCAACCAGTCAGAAACTTTAACACCTACTCTTCATTATCCAGTATTTATACCGCCAGATTGGACTTTCATATGGAAGCCTGGAGCAATGCTGGTACAGATGGCAAGATGACTCTCAAGAGATTGATGACTCTGAAGAAATACACAGTATTAAGTCAGAAGGTGCAAATGTTAACATTCCAGTGTAGAAAAGAAATATTCCTTGCATACGCTTCCCAGGTTTGTTTTCTCATGCATTACAAAGAGAAAGAAAAAGCCCTCGACACACCTCGTAGCTGGCAAACGAATGATAAATTTACTTTAGTTTCTTTTGTATGTCAACTGTTCATGCCTCAGGTACTTAACCTTTACTTTAAAAACATGGTTCAGATCCTAGCCTTGAAGGTGGGTGGGAAGGGGGGGATGGTATTCCTGTAAATGTTTCATTTAACAAAGGCAGTACTATAAGAAGGTTCAGTGGTGAGACTCTGAATGGTATTTATTGTTTCAGATTTCAGGGCTCCCATACATCTGCTGCCTGTCAAAGGCAGATACCACATTCATAAAACAAGTGCCCTGTCTGAAGAAAAAAAAAGGAAAAAAAAAAAAGGACTCTCTTCTCTGTACCTCAGCCTCCAGGATTATGTGAGATGGGAGGTTGCAAGAAGTAGAAGTTCTAATTTGTCCTAAAGAAGATCAACAAAAAAAATCAACTTTTATGAAAAAAAAAGTAAATTTTACTTTTTTTTAATAAAATGGTTGTGGGCCCAGATGCAACAAAGCATTTTAAGAACAACCCCTATTCAGAAAAACTCTTAAACATGTTCTTATGTGTCTCCATGCTCAGCAGAGTGCCTAAGAACTTCCTTAGCTGAAGCAGAGACCTCAAGAAGAACCATTTCTATTTACACTAACTAAGCAGCTCATTTTACCAGGCCCATTACATGATTCCTGACTTTATTAGGTCTGGAATGTATATTTCACCCATGGTGAGAAACATGCTCATTCATTTCTTATGATATCATAGTCTTCTCCATGGTAATCTGGTGCTATGTGAGGAAAAACAATAGAAGAGAAAACTTTTCATGCCGAGATGAAGACGGATAAGGAATTATGTTCAGCCGGGTGGGAGAATATATAAGAGGAACAAAACCACAGAGCCTCTGATTCTGAGGATCTGATTTATTTAGTATCTGGCATTGGCCATAAAGTGTGGGCAATGAAAAGAGGAGCTGACCTCAATGCCTCCTTAGCAGCAATCAGAAATTCATTTCAGTGTGTGAGCATTTAATTAGCTTCACTGAGTTTACAAGACCTTCAGTCATTTTAAGATACTCGAGGCAACTATGCCACACATAAGATTACCCTGAATCTGGAATGCCAGCCACTTAGGAGGAATGTCTGGAGAGTTTTAATTGAAGGGGACTCCTTTGTTTTTATATCCATTTGATGTGCCATTACCATTTCCTCCACCACTAATTTACACCGAGGGACTCAACTACTCCAAACAATTGTTTTAATCAGTAAATCACAGAAAACCTTCAAGAAAGTTTAAGGTTGTTCTGTGTCTATGAAAAGTCAAATGGCACCATTAAATTTTTAAAGCTAATCTAATCGTTACACAGTGCAGCCACTGCACCACTTCAGGCATCTGGGGAGAGTCATCACCTTCCCCTTTTTCACAGAAGACCTGAAATATATCTGCTGCATGCATTTATTGCATGCATACAATAAATATATATGGAATGGGATTAACTAACAGGAGGCAATTACTAATTTTATTATGGCTTCATGAGGTCTGTATATCAAGCTCCTCTCCCTGGCAAGGATGAGGAATTGCTAAATACAGCTAATTTCTGGGCTGATCTTATTTATATACTGGATGCTAATCCCCTTCACATATCTCATGTGCTTCTTTCTTCTCAGAGATACTGTCCCTCAGTGACCTCCTCCCAGAATTTCATTAAATGACTTCAGCCTCAGTAAATTACAGCACTTTAAAAACATTGAGTTTAGCATATAAAAAGAGAGAGAGAGAGAGAGTTTCTGTATGCTGCCATGGGATAAGGTGCAGTGAAAATCCCATACAAGCTGAACTGTACTTCCTAATCAAATGGGTGTAACAGATGGCTGCTAGAGCAAGCCATCACAATGGAAATATCTGCAGTTCTCATGGTAACGGAATCTGCCAGGTCTGAGGGATTTGCTGTTTTCCAGGACATCTGAGCTGCAATCTCTTTCGAGCTGTCTAGCAGTCTCAGTCTCGCTCTCTCTCACTCTCTCAGCATGATGGAGATAGAGTTGAAAGGTGGAGCCTGATTTTGCATTCCAGCTGTGATTAAAGACACGCACACACAAGCGCACACACAAACGCACGCGCGCGCACCAACAGAATCAATAGCACTGCATATTCATTATGCTATCTAGAACCTCATTAACCACTCAGACAGAACAGCAAGGAAATTTTAATATTCCTCCTTCTTTAGGGAGGAAAAGAAAGAAGTGTAATGGGGGAAGAGGGGAGGAGAGAGGAAGATAGCATGTATGTGGGGAATTAAGATTCATGAGACGTACCTTTTAATAAAGATATGGAGCAATGTTAAAACTAGCAGTTGTTTCCATTTCATGGCAGTATGTCAAGATGACTTAACATAGCAGAGTGAAACATCTGGCCTCAAAAAAAAAAAAAATAAAAAAATTATTATGTCAAATTTCCAAAACATAATATTGAATCTATGGAAGAAGGAGAAGGAGAAGAAAAAAATAGAGCAACTGTGTACCATAATACTGAGTAAAAGCATGTGACAGACCTCCTGGTACTATGTAATTAGAAAGGCGATCCTTCTCGTAAGGTGTAGGATAGCATAAAGACAATGAGCTTTAATTATAAATCCAAAGAATTGGGTTTAAACCCGCAGGGCTCTCTTAAAAGGTTCTTGTATTTCTGCATGCAATTCAGAATCATCAGCAGGAAGAAAATAATCATTCATGAGACTTTTATTAAAGTCTTTTCCTTCAAATCCCTATCAATTTAAAGAAATAAGAAGAAGCATACTGCCTTCTTTGCTAGACTACCTGCTAGAAAGCACACAGAGGGTTGATTCACAGCTGCCTATTCTCTTGGGTATTTGAGCCTGAAGATCAGACAACATGTAAGAATTCAGCCGTGGCTCAAAATGGAAACAAAGAGGACCATTCTTAAAGCAATGTGAAATGAAAAACTACAGGCTGTAGACTGTAGACCTTAGCATGCTGATCCACCACATTGTCCTTGAGGGCACTAAAGTTAAATACATCTGACAGCCAAAGAGACAGGAAAAATGCTTTCCAGAATAAAATGACCTGATCTCCCTTTTTTTCATCATGTAGAATAAGCCAGGAAAAGCAAGCTCCTCAAGTACTCACTCAAGAACTGGGTATTCTGAGGTGGTGTTGTCTACCTATTTGTGCATCACTGAAGAACATTTTTATGTGCTTTTTCCTTGCAGCCTAAAATGCTTTCACCACAACTGCACTCCTCTGTGGTAATGGCTTCTGTATAAGGAATTTAATTCCTATGTTGTCTTGGTTAGTTTCAAAAAAAAGGTATCTAGAATTCTCTCGCAGCAGCACTGCATTACACCTCCAGGGCCCTCCAAACCTGTCAGCTAGTTAGAAATGACTGCCAGTGCCAAGAAAAAAATGGCTGCAACAATAGCAGAAAAACAGTGATAACAGCTCGCAGTCAGCACCAAAACACTTGGCAACCTGAGGGGTACAGAAGGTCACCTCTGCTCATAGCAAGCAGTGGCTGGAGCCACCAGCAGCTCCTCGCAGTTGCACCAGGGCTTCTCATGCTGCAAGGTGCAGGTGCTCAGTGTGAGACAGCAGTGCTCAATTCCACGCCTGCTTTCTGCCACCTTCGTGCAAACCACGCAGCACAATTGCTCCTTCATCCAAATGGGAGAGTAGTCGCCCCTGGAGTGAACTTGGGATGATTTTCAAAAGAATGTCATATCCAACTGAGTGAGTAGAAGATTTCAGTTCTCCTCTTAAAGTACAGCAGCTGTTCACAGGAGGAATAAATGGTGCAGAGTTTTACCTTTTGTCAGAGAGCAGCTCTGGGTGGGATGAGGGGGTAATAAAAGAACATGGAGAGGTAGTTCTGCTCATCATCCCGTTATCTGAGGCACTGTGTTTCCCCATAAAGTCAACAGAGATTGTCAATGCCATGGTCACACACCATTTTTAATGTTTCACTCAGCACTGTGAAGACGTGCATTCAGCAGAATCAACCCTCAATGTGGATGGTTAAAAATTACTTTTACTCAGCTTGGAATGTATCCAGGGTTTAACACTGTGATTCTTGCAGCAACCATCCCAAGCCTAAGCAATGACACAAGAATCCAAGGAAATCTTTTACACATTCTTCCTTGATAAAGCAGCCCTTCAAGTAATTGACTGTTGAACATTGCACTGCACTGCTGTTACACTGTACTGCTAATATTTATTAAGAAATCAGAGTGCTCCTCGCTGAAGAGTTTGTGGAAAGTTCTGACTCAGACCCCATCCACGTGCTACACAGTGTGATCAGCGCTGCTCCAAGCCACGGGGCCTCACATGTGGAATTCACCCATCCCTGGGGTCTGTTTGCTCTTCCTCAAACAACAGACCTTAGCTGCCTGCAAAGTGCTCTCTTCTGCAGACACCATTTCCTTTCATTCAGGTGAAAAGTCATTTTTGCTCTGTCTGCTGACTGTCCCCAGATGGTGGACTCATAAGCCTGACCCTGCTCACCTTGCTTGCTCACTCCCAAGCACTACTCCTCCACCAGGCTAACAGGTCTGCTCTTTTCTCGAATATGACATTTCTAGGAGATCAGGACAAGAAAGTACCCTTGACTGTCTAAAAGTCTTTCTTTACCCCACTCAGAGCTCAAGCATCTGACCTGAAACATTAGCTCGCTGCCCCAGAGCCCACACACATCTCATAGGCCTTAAAAGGGTCTCTTTCACCCAGTATTACTCACACCTACCTAAAATGCTGTCCAGCTTGAGCCCTGACACAGGCTTCCAGCTGGGAAAACTCCACCATGCACCTCTGATGCAGGAGACCTGGTGGCTCCAACAGACCTCATGGTTTCCAGTAAAGCTTAAGTAATCCCCAGCCACACTCTGCTAATCCCCAAGGTAGATCAGAGGACTGCATTTCAATTTTAGGGTGTGTTTATGACACGCTCTTAACAGCAGAAGCTCTGAGAAATCCTGAGTTTCAGTCAGTCCCAGATGGCTCTTGGTCCCCAGCTGACCCTGGCCCAGACAGAAAAATCATCAGCACTTAAAATTAGTGGGGTGGTGCAAGCTGGAATCATAAAACTCTGAAATAGACCCTCTTGCTATTTCAGTTCTAATTGCGCTCTTTGCTGCCTGGTTAGCAGACATTTTTCAATCAATTGCTGTGTTTGTGCTGACAACACCAGATCACAAGAGTTGCTCTTGTCATTTCAGTGACCTCCATCTTCAACTCTTCTTGCTTTCTGGCCAGGAGCTGCAGGGCCTTGTTTCCAACACCCACAGCCACAGAGCAGGGCAGGAATCTTCCCATGCCCATCAGGCCAGGATTCCCAGCTTGCCCCTGCACATCAGCTAGGGATCTGACCTACAGTATTTACATGAGGATATGATTTGACATTTTAACCACAACAAAAAAATACCTGAACATCCCCTTTTTGCTCAAAGTTGATCCTTCCTGGAAATTTCACACAGAGATCCCAGAACTCAAATTCCTCAGCCCTGTGAGCTTTTCCCTTCCCCTGCAGGGGCTTCACAGACTTCACATACCAGAGTGAATCTGCTCCAGTCAATCAGCTCCTGCAGTCCCCTGCATGTTGCCAGCACCTGCTAACAGAGGGGACAACAGAGGGGAGAACTCTAAACCCCACCCCTTCACACATAGTATTGCCTTATTCTTCAAAAATACAGCTCAGTGCAGGATGCTCCATTACAGGATGCTCCTATAAATACACCACACTTTCAGATGGAGGAAGCAAGCATGCTCTACTAAATATTTTAGCAATGAAGTGGCATGGAGTCCTTAATGCTTGTCATTTTTTAACGTAAGGATCACTCCATCAGAAGGTGCTCTACACTCTGGGGAAAAAATGTGCATTCTAACAATAACAGGACAGACAGTGGCCAGCATCTTATCAGTATTAATTTTCCTTGAAAACATGTGTGTTTCTTCCTCTACTCCACCACCTAATGTCTGGAAGCACTTGATTTAATAAGAAAGTTCATAATGTCAAGTTACAGACACCATGAGAGGGAAGCCTGGTAAAGCAGAATTGGCAAATAAACAAATTATTAAAAAAAAAAAATAAAAATCTTGGCTATCTCCTAGATAATTTCTTTTTCCTTTGTCCTTTTTTTTTCTTTTTAAGAGCTTTCCTCAGTATGTTCATCTCTGTGGTGGTGCAGGAGTGCTTGTGAGGATCAAGGTGGGGAAAGCAGCAGAGCATGGTGGTCTGGGAAGCAGCGTGCAAGCAAAGAGTGAGGGCATGCAAGCCTCAGAGATGGCTCTGCTGGCACTAACCGAGCTGTTTTATGGGGATAACACTGATTGCTGAGCACAGTAATGCTGTCAAGACTAACTAGGGCTGCCTATAACAGGGACAAAGAGAAGGATCGTATGTTACAGCATGCCTGAAGTCCAGACAGAAGAGCTCCATGGCAACATGCAGGGATCTGTTATTCTTCCATTTATTCTCACGTGCAGCTCCTGGCATTGATGTGATCTCTATACCATGAGGTAGGGAGGATCTCAGCTGCTCTTTCTCACCAAGCTGCCAAGCTGCAGCTCTTTCCTCAGCCTTATCCATCCTCATGAGTTGAGAGGGTAACATGGCTTAGATAAACTTCTCTGGGATGCCTTATGAGATGAAAGAAACTCCAGAGGATGGCTTCTGCAGGACCTTGAAAGATTTTTATTTTCTGTGGCAAGTGAGCAATAACCTCAAGCCTGCAACGTGTAAACTCTTGCTGATAGACTTAACTTTATGCATGTGATGATTTTGAGAAATCAGATATTTCACAGTCATGTGCACACACAGATACACAAAAGAAAAAGTCCTGGTCCCATCCCACACATCTTCTCTTGCACCAGTTTGAAAACTGTTTTCAATGACTGGAACAAAGATCATACCATATTTCCTTTAGATAATGGAGGAGAAGAACAGAAATCAGGACTGTGGCAAGTGCAATATTTCATTCTTTCCCTTTCATACTCAGCAGACTTTGTAATCAAGCTTCCTCACTTGAAGACACCCTTCCTGCAAGTATGGAAAAGGGCAGCGCCTGTTTCTCAGATTTGTGAAATGTCCTCTTATCAAAACTGTTTTAAGAGACAAGACAGACTGTCACCTGCCCACAGGATGGGAGATGTGTTCTGCTGCTTTCCTGCAGAGGTGACCTTGGATCTCTCTGTCACTTCCAAAGCTTTATCTGTCTTGATCATTGAGATGCTAAGTTTGCAGGAGGAACAGAGAAGCAATTTTTACTGTATGTAAAGAATACAGCACAATGACACCATCTCAGGTGAGGTAATGTGTCCATATAAATACTTTTGGGTTTTTTTTATGTAAAGCCTAAAACATCTGCAGAGACATCAAAAGAGGAATGAGTATGCTGCATAGGAACACAATGCAGCTGACAACGAGCTGATCTAAGATTACTTGAAGTTCTCTTGCAAGCTCTTCCTCCCACCACTCATGTGTAATGTCACTTGGTCAAACCCTAAACAAAGGTGGCACAATACAAAACAAATATCTGTGGTTCACAGGGAGCATGGAAGGCCCTGGAGACAGCACCCAGCAGAGAGGCAGAAAAGGGCCATTTCTAGCAGGAAGTGTGAAGAACTCACAGGGTTATCAGAACTGCACTTCTGCCTTTCAAATCTAAGGAGCAATCAACAGCAAGAGGGCACACTTAAGGACATATCCTTACTTTTTTATTTTTTTCATTTTTGTATATCTTGTGCAATAAATAAACCTTCCTATTTCAACATTTGGCAAGGTGACAGGCTCTAAAATGGAGCAGAAGAGATAATTGATATTTGCAGGAGAAGAAGATGCAGTTAAAACAGGCAAACACTACTCCATTAAGAAGAAGTTCCTATTGAAAAAAGATTATTATCCAGATCCCAAAGTTGACACCTGAAATCAAATCACTTTTAATGGATAATGTGAAAATTATTAGTATGAGGGAGAAAGCCATTGCAGACCTTGCACTCTGGATTATGGAAGAAACAAGATTTGCTTCTGACCTCGCTTTTTGTCAGCTTAAAACAACAAAGATATCATGGTTTACTCTTGGTAAGCTGAACTTTCCATAACAGCAAGGTTTTTTTCCATGCACCCAAATATTCTTCTGCTCTGAACTGGAAGAGGATGCTGGATTGTTTAGAAAGAAGCTTCCTCCAGGTCTTGGTTCCTGTTGTGCTTAGCTCTTTTCCAGAGGTCTTAATATACATACACCCTGCACAGGGACAAGAAAAGGAAAACATTTTTCACCTGAAAAGAGGGTCTGGAGGAACAAAACTGTCTGGAATAAAAGCTGACAAGCCACACTGCAGAGCAGTTTGCTTGCACTTCTAGTCCAACTGATCAGGCATGCTGAAGTATTTACATTTCCCATCTGAATAGCAGTCCACATTGTTGTAGCTCACAGGAGGGTTTTCGGCTTCTGCCAGTCTAAATAGAATGATTCAAAACTGAATCATTTCCTGCAATTTTATTTCATAGCTGAATGCACACCATAGCAAGATAAGCCCACAAACACATGGAGCTACCTCCAGAAAACCATCCAACCCTCTGGGCTGCTTCAAGTGGAAGCCCTAAATGACTAAAGTAGGTTCTGTTATTATTATGGCACAAAAGTACTCCTGCAGGAGATGGTCAATGGCCAGTAGCAGCTGAGACAGTGCAGTAATCACATGGCAACTGGATTTTCCACCGATTGCCAGAGAAGAAAGGGATGCTTCCCGAGCTCCATCTCTCAGCTCTTTTAACTGAGGATCAATATCACAGAGACAGAGGGAGAGAGAGACAAACAACCAGCAAACGGAAAAGCAACTGCAGCCTGCCACATTCGCGGGGAAGGGAGATAAAAGCCTGCCGCACTCTGAAATCTAATATGCCCAGTCACCTGGAATGAGTGTCTCCTGAAAAGGGCAAGCCCGCTCAACAGCCTCAGCCAACCCCCCCCTTCCAGAACTGAAGCACCAGGATCTGGAAATCTTTAGCCTTATTAGGCTCATTAAAAGCTAACTAGCACTTAGAGCTCACATGAGATGAGGTGTCAGCAGAAGCAAGACCCTGTAAAATACGTGTGTAACCCATGTGCTGCAGAACAGTCTCCATCCTCCAGCTGACACACGTTGTCTTTTTAGGAGAAGATCAGGGATTGTGCTGCCTTACCCCTTGCAGGAGCCAGAAAGCAGTTTTTGGGGCACTGAAGAGTCTTCTGAAAAACACCTCAGCAGCAACAAGCTCTGCCAGAAGACTGAAGTTTCAGACCAATGTAATGTGCCTTTAAAAAGTACCATGTCTACGCTACTGTATTGCTTACTTTCTGAAGCTAAGCCAGAGGGATGTACATAGTAAGATCTTTGTCTCATTTCAGGGAGGATACAGGATAAAGATTCTGTGCCAGTAATCTTCCCTGGATTAATGGTTTCTCTTTTATCTGCTGTATTTCTGCTCAGATGTCTTTGCTCTGAATGAGTCAGTGGAATGCAAATGATGGGTACAGTCGGTCTGAAAATATTTAAATCTAGCTTTTCACTGCACTGCAGGTTTGTGGGAAAAAAAAAAAATACTCATATATAAATACACATGCAGAATAAAGGGCAGATGAAAATTACAGATATATCAATAATGAAAAAAAAGCCCCCAGTGGTGGGTCAAATTGACAAGAGATTAATTTTTCTGTTTCCTCTTATTTTCTATTTTTTTTTTTTTTTAAATACCAGTGTTTAGCTGCTTGCTATGAATGGGTGAGTAAAATCTGCAACACTCCTTTCCTAAGCCTCAGACACTAGACAAAAACGTATCTGTGGGAATAGGAACCTGATTTTATTCAGGCTGCTAAATGCCCAATCTTTATTATCCGAAAAAGATAGCACTAAAGATAGCACTTTTTATACTGACAAAGGATAAACCAGACAGCACAGACATGATTTCTCTGGATTTTCTCCCTTTGCTTCTTCAATGACAGATTTCAGGTTTTTTCATTCTGCTGGGATATGGTTCCTCTCCTCTTCTGCTTAGGGCATGAGTTTTTCTTCTAGCAAGTGATTGCATCCCATAACCAGAAGGTTAGGGGGGTTTTTAGAGCTTCAGCTCTGTTAGGGAAGCCAGGAGAGAAATTATGGGGCTTTGTCAAAGGTTTCAGCAGGAATTGTCCTCAAATGGTGGCTGCCCACAGAATTTTTACAGCCTAAAGGCAGCCCAGAGGGTCTCCAAAAGCTCTCGTGTACTGCAGGAAGGAGGAATTGGAAGGGAATGACTGGATAATTTCCTGGACTTTTCCAAATTCTGTGGGAGCTGGCTCCAACACAAAATACTCATTCCAAGGGACCATGGGCTGGGGAGAGCAGCAGCTTTCTGACCAAAGGTGCTGCAAAGAGCAAACTCTGCAGCAAGAAAGAAAACACTGATATTAACCTGGTGACTACTACTGTATTCACCAATAAATCAAACAGCACTGTAAGTTGTGCAATCAGAATCATTTGCAAGAGAGTACTAAGCCCTCTAGCCCATCATAAAAGCAAGGAAATTCTCCTTCTGAAAAGCTGCCTATAAATCCAGCTGCAACAAAACAAACAAAACAAAGACTCATATTGTCTACCCAATCCATGTGGGACTTGAGAATTAGTTAGCAGAAGGAATTGGCCTTTAACAAAAAGCAAGATATTTTTATTTTGATGGCTTTTTAATAAACCACCTTTTTTTCTACGTTTTCCTTTAAAACAATTTTAAAGCATTTTATATTGAATTTATATTAAGTTTGAATTTTAAAATCTAATTTAATAACATCTCTTAATTTAACCCAGGATTGGTTTTCAAGATGGAAAATAAACTAGGCTGTCTGCTGGTTTTCATTGAAAGAATACAGAGACTCTTATTTAGAATGGACAGCAGTTTCCAAAACATCTTTTAAAATGGTAATCTACTGACAAAAATTAACCTCTCAGATTAAACATCAAGTTCCATAAAATAAGCCATTAATTTCTTGGATTTTAATAGTCCTTCTGTTCTGAGTAAGAGAAGACATTCAGAGCTGGATAGTCTGCTGGTGCACAGTTAAACCCAGCAAGAACTGCAGCGCCACAGGGCCAAAATCTGGGTGTGAGCAGCAGGTCTGGCATGGTGCAGTTCTCACAAGAACGCTCAGAAAACTCTTCCAAAAGAAATGTGAAACTTCCTCCTGCTCTGTTGTGTTGTGACTGATGGTTACCTAGTGATGCCCAGAACTTCTTCCAGGCCTACATGAATGACTGATGACTCAGGTACTTCTGGCAATTTCCACAATTTCCACAGACATTCATGTGGACCTCAGGACCAGGACAGCTTAGGCAAAAAGACAGAGAGATCAAAAGCTCCCTTTGCAAAAGGAACCTGCCTTTCAGTGGGACACCAATATCTGCTCTGCAGAATGATTTACTGAAAGAAAGGAGTCTCTGTGGCCATCTTTACACTGAGGACAAGTTAATGATGGCCTTCCTCCATGGGCTAGCTGGGTCATTGTGCCATCAGCTTTGCTGAGAAAGCTGACAGTAAGCAGGGGGGCCCAAGATCTGCCTGTAACTGAGTCAGGATGGTGAGTTATCCAAATGGCTTCAACAGCAATCCCCACAAATTCACTGCTCTCACAATGGTCAGCTGGGCAAGACTCTGCCATGTGGGTAGGGAGCTCACAGCCTGGTGTCAGATTCACACGTCAGGTGGATTTTATGTGCCTTTTACAGTTTCCTGAAATCAAAGCAAGATTCCCTTCAGCCCACAAGGCTCCTGACACCCATGTGCACCTGCTTCATCCACAGGTAAGAAAACAAGATGTTTCTTGGTAAACCTGCCACCAAATTCCTGTGCCAAATTGCTGCTTCCCCACACTGGTGGCCAGGCTTCCACTGTCAGCAGCTGAATGTGGTCTCCATCTTCAGATTTACGGAGTATTTACAGCATTGCAGAAAGGCACAGCAGAAATGCAGTGATTATTCTTATCTCATTGGAAAGACTGCACGCATTTCCCTGCTTGAGATCATCTTCTCTGGGGACCCATTTAAAACAAAACCACTGCATTCTGAAAACACGTCTTGGGCATGAGATCTGAGTGTTTTCCTGCCTTGGCCATAATAAAATGCAAAAAATTGAATCAAAGTGTGCTCCTAAAAAACTATCTATTTCTCCTGCATGCTTCCTTCTCTTCTCTAAACAAATACAAGTCCTGGAAGGTGAAAGATTTCAAACTCATTATTCAGCATGAAACAGTATTTATTGTGCATAGCATAGCTAATCTACAAATATGTCCAAACAAATATAAAATTAGTCTTTCACAGCTAGGAGGGCACATTTTTTAGCCTAGACTTAATAATTTCTTTACAGGAGAAACCAGCCTATATGTCATTAAGTGGTTCCTAGATTCCTAGGTCAAACAAAGTGAGAAAATGAATAGGCCCATTCATGCTTCAGACAGGATAATTCTGGCAAAGCTGGTGCTGACAGTGTTAAAGAGCAGTGATGGAGGAGTCTGGCCTTGTCATTCTAATTGTGACCATGAGTGACAAAACATGTGTTCTCTCTGCTGGTGGACCAATCTTTCAGGTTTTTAGAATCCAAACCATGCTTATTGTCATTTGGCATTCAAGGGGCGGAAAATTCACGCACTCAGGTGCCTGCTTTGTCTGAACCTACCATGGCTCTGGAACAGCAAAACTTGGCTGGTCATTCTGAGGCTCTGCAGGGAGAAGAAGAGTGGTACCAGAGTGTGAAACCAATCACTGGCCCTGGCACAGTGCCCTGAGCTCCAAGTGCTGTGGCTCCACACCTAAGTTAGGGAGCAGAGCCTGCCTGGGTGAGTGGGGTGACTTTGGAAATGGTCATTTGGTGCGTGCTCGTCACCTCCTTGCTCCACAGAGGGAACATCTGGACCTGGGAGCATTGTCCAGGTAACAATGCAGGAGAAATAGCACAGAGCAAAACAACTAAAACAGCTATCACAAAGAACCAGGAGAGCTGTCATAGACTAAACCCCATTCTCAGTTACAGCAATATGTCTCTCCCTCACCCTTTGCTTCAAATCATGCTAAGTATCAAAGAAGCATTTTTCTCACCTAAACAGAATACCATTTTCCTCAGAAAGGCTCTAAATCCAATGAATTAAACATCATCTTTTGCAACAACAAAGGGAAATTAGTATCCCCCTCTTACTTTATTCTTCAGCAGGGCAAGGTAGGGACTTCACCCCAGACAGACAATTCAAATAGCTCCCATAGGCATTTCCTACACCACTCCTTCAGAGGGACCATATTAAAAATAAACTAATGCTGTAGGCAGCTTCGGAAAATGACTTCAATGGTATTTATTGCTTTGATAGGGTCAGTGCACAGTATGTGCATGTTGCCTTTTAAACATATGTTTCAGGCAAAGAATCAAAGCTAATTTCAGTGTGTGAAAAGCAAGCAGATTTCATTACTGATTGTGACTTTAACATCAAAATGATAAGGATGCTGGATGTAGGTTCTCAAAACTGCATGTCCAAATGGGAATTTATGATGTAGAACTTCAGCTTTATCATCCATAGGCTTCAATATAGAATGAAGAAAGAAATTCTCTGCTACCAGGAATCTCACAGTTAACCCATGAGCCAGCTGACTATTTTCCCACTCTCTAATTCTCCCTGCAGCTATTTCCTATCTGTAACATGCTAAAGCAAGAATGGCCATTGGCACTAACCACTTCTGGCATCCAAGTAGTGGATATGAAAGAGATCTGATTTTTTTTTTTTTTTTACACCACTACAATGCCGCCTCACTTTGACTCTTTTGCAGAAGTGTCAGCAGAATTCATAACAAACCAAATACAATTTCATGCAAAGCACCATAAAAGGCCTGCTAATAAATGCAATTTTTAATTTATTTTTTTTTTTAAATGAGGATTCCTCATTATGGCACTATCTAGTTCCCCGCTTCAGGCAACCATGTGTAATAGTTCTTCCCAAATGCTGTCAGGAAGGAGGTGAAACCATAGAATTATTAAAAGGCTTCAGGTATAAGCAGCAACAGGTGAATGAATGAGGACCTCTCCCAATGTTTGCCACAAGGTCAGATTCAGGATTCACTAATGGTAAAAGCCAGAAAGCTCAAACCCAGAAGCCTAAAGGAAGATGTCTAACTCAGGATTAGATACCCAAAGTAGCCACATTTTCCACAAGACATTTTGATCACCTGTTTAGCTATGAAAGCAAACATAGCTAACTCACCACTGAAGAAAAAAAGAGCTTGGATATCCATAAAAGACCTTAAATGTTTACATTAACATGTATAAAAATGCATATATACATTCAATTAGTACCTATACATATGCACATGTGTACACATACTTACGTATACTCTAGAGAACCTCATTTGCACAGTGGGAAAGCACCCACAACTTCACTTCGAGTCAAAGAAAAAGTGCAGGATTATGAAAAATGAGCCATTTTTTTAATGATCCTGTCTACAATTACAGACGAGCACTCGCTGCTCTGTGAGGCTTTGTCCAGGTCTGTTTAACAGCACCACACTCCCCTAGGTTCAAATGACACCTTTGAAACAACCGAAGCAGTAAATCACACCTCTTTATTATCATCTCAACAAGAATGATAACAACCTGCTCTGCTTGGTGAAATACCCATGGGAATTTCACCCAATTACGTGGGGATAACGTATCTTTCATGACTTTAGCTGTCTACCATTTCCATTGTGTACTTGGTAGTCAGTCACAAAGGACACAATCCACTGAAGCAAAATGTATAGACAAGGGGTTAGCCATTTCAAGAGTGGAGAGAGGGAGGTAGAAATCGAAGGAAAAAAGAGAAGGATGACACAGAGCAACTGCTCAGCTTAGTAGCACAGCTGCTTAAACAACTGAATAGCAATCAATGGGTTAGCATTCAATCCAAGTTTAGATCACATTGAAATCTATTAGAATACTGCATATAATGAATGACTCTTACTTATTTGGTATTCTATCTTGGAATTAATCAGCTCAGTTGTTATGCAGGGGGAAAAAAAAAATTAAAAGAAAAAAAAAATAGTCAGCGAGTAGACAGGCCCAAACCCAAGAAAAACAACCACCTTGATTTCCCTGGTGGTTAAAAGCCTGACAGTACTCAACAATACAGGCTGAAGTTGAAGCAGTGCGAGGTAAAGGTTTTCTGGCTGTTGGGGCAGCAGCCTGGTTGGTGTGTGCACAACTTGCCCCATCCCCTCCCTTCCAGGCTCTCACAGTGCTCGTAGGGTTGTACCATCTGCTGGAGCACAATTCAGAGGTAGCTTTAAAGTGATGATAGCTCTGGGAAATGATAATCACTGGGTCATAGAAAGCTGTACTGCAGTGTATAAATAAGATAACAGAAAGTGCTGAGCAGGGCATGTTTGCATTATGAAATGTATTTTCCTTTTTCCTGTATAAAACCTGTCTTGAAAGCGTGGGGAATGCAGCAGGATTGAAAACCAGAAGGAAAGCAACACAGCCCCAGAAGCTGCACAAAGGAGGAGGGGGATGGAGGAATGGTAAGCTGTAGTATTATTGACTGAGGAATGATAAAAGAGGAAGGAATTCAACAGTTACATCTATTTCGCTTGGTGCAATGGCATGAGATCAAAGGCTTACGTTCACATTAGCCCAGAATAATGCATACTCCATAAATGATGCAAAGCTAGGCCACATTCCCAAGATGTGACAATGCCTCAAGATGCCCCTTTGCTAAGTTCAGGTCAAGGCAACAGGCTCCTGCATATGAAATTCTTTTTCAAAGCACACAAATGTACTTTAACCACTGGGCATGGAGATCAACAGCATTCAGGACAGGCAAGATGTCCTCCACTGTCTTCTGCTTTTCCACACATGGCTTTGCAAATTTTGTTAATTTTCATTCATTTGCAAGGTTTTTCCCAATTGCTGCTGATATTTCAGAAGATCCAAACTGTCCACCCAAGAACAGAGAAGCTCAGGCTGAGAAACTGTATTTTACTTTACTTGTAAAGCAAGTATCAGAGCATCAGAAGACAGTCAACTCAAATTCCAGAGAGGTGGCTCGGTCCCACCTGTGCACTGGCAATCTTTGTGACCTTGATCTGCTCACCTGGGACAGCCCCTTTAAAGGCTGCAGAGCAAGAACAATGTCAAACAGCCCCTAAAACCCCAGGTTGTTTTTTTTCTGAGACACGTTTGTCAAAGCCACTTAGAGATTCAGATCAGTGCTGGTTGTACCTTGATTCCTGGGGGATCCAGCCATTGTGGATACCTTAAACAAAACACCACCAGGACACATCCATATCATAAATTCCTTTAAGAAATCTTAATCTCTGGGAATCTGGTATACCATTAGCTAAATGGAGATGAATAATTATTTTCCCTCACCTTTCACGGCTTGGTTGGTGCAGGGAAGCGTTGCCATACCAACAGCGATCCAGCCTGGCCGTAGGACAGGGCTGGAATTGTGGAGGTGCAGACATCCCAGGCCGAGAAGAAAATCCTCCTTTCCCTCCCTCCTTTCTTCCCTCCCTGCCTCCCTCCCTCCTCTCCCTGGAAGAGAAGCAGTTTCTCTTTGTGAGAGAGCACAAAGGGGAAGAAAGAAAAGGAATTGTCCATCAAGCTCAGCAGAGCCTCGGGGGCTTTCAGCAGAGGATGCCACAGCCTATGAGGAGAGCGAGGCGCACTGAAGACTGATTTTAAAAGGACAGTTCAGCCCCAGCTACACTGAACTGCCTCCAGCAGTCCTCAGCCTATGAAGAACATGTGGCACTGAAAGACTCACTGACATCTTCCTGCGTTTTGCTTTCCAGAGATCAGCATCGCTTCCCACTCACGGGGAGAACCCAGTGCCCTGCTGTTTGTAGGGTGCCCAGTGGGGCTGCCTCGGCAGCCAGACCCTTTCTGGGGGCTCACAGCAGGCACCACTCATCTGCTGGGTCTGCTGGGTCCCTCCTCACCTGCCAAAAACATCAGCGGGCTTGTAAACGTTACTTCAGGGAAGATGTAACAGATACATCCATTCCCAGCCAGAGGCTGTAAATCCTGCAGACCCAAGCAGGGGTTCCAGCCAGTGCTGGAGGGAAATAAACCATGCACCCGGTGCCAAACCTGTGTGCCATTCCAGACACCTTTCTGGAGACACTGGAACCAAAAAAGGGACTGTCAATAGGCATGGAGAATAAGGTGATTATGAGAGGAGGGTGGAAAGCAAATGAGAGCCACAGAAGTGACTCAGGGCAGACACAATAAAGCTGTGTTTGTATTTATAGAGACACATACATGTGTGTGTGCATGTGTGTATATGATAATTAATGGTGTAGAAAAAAGAAAAGACACTTTTTCTCAAGTATAAGAGGTGAATGGGTGTAAACAAAAATGGAGCAATTCAAAACCACTACAGAGCTACCAGACAAGACCAATCAGTCCCACTGAGACTACACTCAAAACCAGACCCAGAGACCTTGAATATCTAGAGGTACAATTACCTATTAAAAGTAAACAAGCCACTGGGAAGTGCAGTCCTTGGACTGCAGGAGGATAGGAAAACATCCATTCTTCAGAGAGAATGACAGATCACCTGTGAAAGGAGGAATCTTCAACTGCAGGCTGAAGCATCTAAGTCAAGAGGTGCTCACATGAGAAAGACCAGGTTTTTATGGGATGGAGCCTGTATTGGCCTTTGTAGACAGAGGTGCCAAACCAAGGCAGCATGGGACACCAAAGTGAAGAGAAAAATGGAATTTATTGAGTGATATGAGGACTATTGCTGCCCTCCTTTACTCATGACAGACCTTTTGGCCCTGCCTCCCCAGTCCATCCCCACCAGCTCTTTGAGTGGGACTGTTCACCAGGCACACACTTCTCTATCCACACCATGAGAAAGGGCCCCCTCAGCCCTCTCTCCTCACATGCTGGGCTGCCCTGGCTCTGCTCTTACAGCCTCAGACCTTACCCACACCTTGTGCTGTCCCAGCTCTCAGTGCAGCTGTGTGTTTTCCTCTTCATGCTTTGGGAGCAGAGCCATATTTCAATATGAAGGGATTGTCCTGGTCATGTCATCACAACTGACACAGCTCTCCACTCTCAGCTCTCAGCCCTTTTTCTTGAGCTTCCTATGACCTGTGTCTGCCTTTCACTCACCTGAGAGACCTCCCATTTTCTCTGGTTATTGATCTACAAGACCAAGCTGGCACATTTTCCATCTTCCTTCTCCTGGGCCTCATAGCCTTTGGTGTCTTGATTTTTAGACTTCAGTGATGAAAAGGAGTGAAAGATTTTCACACAGTTAATTCAGTGTGAGTTAAGGGATCAGAGAAATAAGATTATACACCTAAGTTTAATATCTTCATAAGTGACCTGGAAGCTGGTCTCAAAGCACCCTGCAGGAAGACCTTAAAAAGGTCTGGAAGAGTGGCATAAAAAGAAACTTCTGAAGCTCAACAAGGACAAGTGTAAGGTCTTGCACCTGGGAGCACATTATCCAGGAGTAAAAAGGTAACAGGAATATAAACCTGTCTGGGACCAGGTCTGTGGGATAGGACCTGGGGGTCCTGATGGACAACAAACTCAATGAGAGTAAACAGTGAGCTGCTGCAGCACAGAAAACCAACAGGATGTGGGTTGCATCAACCAGCAGAGATAACAAAGTCATTATCCCACTGTAAACAGCCCTTGTCAGGCCACATCTGGAAACCTGTGTTCAGTTTTGGTCACTGTTACATAAAACAACCCAGTGGACCAGATGGAGAGGGTCCAAAGAATGACCACAGAGATGATCAAAGGGCTGGGAAGCTTCCAGCTGGGGAGAAGTTGAGACAACTGGGTTGATTCAGCCTAGAGAAAAGGAGGCCATGGGGAGATCTTATCACCATGTTCTAGCACTTAAAGGGTGGCTAAAGAGGAGATGGAGACTCCCTTTTTACAAGCAGTCACATGTAAAATGGGTAATGGATACAATTTACTCCTGGGGTGATTCCAATTAGACATAAGAGGAAAATTGTTCACAATGAGAATGATTAGCCATTGGAGTTTTCTCTCCAGGGAAATGGTGGGTTTCCCAACATTGCTCACTTTTATGACTCAGCTGGAGAGGGTGCAGTGCCATCTTGTCCAGAACCTGCTTTTGCCAAGGTTGGATCAGATGATTCTTGAGGTCCCTTTCTGATCTGGCATCCTATGATTAGATGATTCCAAATACATTTTTGGAGTGCACATCTACTGTTGGCTCTTTGCGGACTGAAGACTCTCTCCTACCACACTCACACCCCCATCAAAGCCTCCTGGATGAGTAAACACCTCCCTCTTGGGAACCTTGAGAGCTCTGACATGAAGAACAGGTTCAGCCACTCCTTTGAGACATTTTATTAGAGTGGCTGTACCACTTTTAGAAAATAACCTTGCTAGGCACTGTGAAGTTTGGGTGTCTGGGAATATATCCACTCATTTCCAAAAGTTTGTTATGAACACAGGAAAAAAAGCTGGATTTTTTAAAAAACCGTGCTGCTGGCCAAGATGATTGCAGAGATGAACTAGATGAGCAGATGTAGACCAGGCAGAGACTCCTGTTTTCTTGGTGGAGCTATGCTTAAGTGAAATCCCTTCACCAGAAATAATGAAATGGACATCTATGACAGCATCTGGAAGCTATTTCTGGATATACTTCAACGAGAGCAAATGCATTAAGGGTGGACAAATGTTTTACGGGAAGAGGCAGCCACAGAGAAGTTGGGAGAGCATGGAGGCCTCAGTTAGGGGGAGAGGAACATGAGAAGGAAGAAAGAGGAGAAGCAGCCAGCCCCACTGAAAAAATGGGGACGTCACTGCTAAAGGGTCACAGTCTGTAATCATACCAGCCTGCCAGATTTTATTTCTGTGCAGGAAATATGCCGGGAGCACAACTGCTACTCCCTGGACTTGAAAAAAAATTGAATGGTTAAGTTAAAATGAGGGGGAGTAAGACGTCATTATAATGAATGAAAATAAAATGTCTTGATCAAGCACCATTATATCAAGAGGGATGAATGGTTAAACAACAGCCACAACTACATCAGTACAACTTTCCCTTCCTATTCTTCTCCCCCTTCGCAATTGAGGAGTTAAGAAATAATAGCTATGAAGTTTGTCTAAGAATGGCATTAACTGCTATTCTGTATTGACGCAAAAAATAGAATAGATTAATACTTTGTCACTGTATTTTCTTTACCTACGTGTATAAATATCAATAAAAGCTTTAAGCTTTAAGGATGTACACCAGATAATTACTTCCTTGAAAAGTCCATTAGACACCTTGTGCTTTTATGCCACAAAACAAACACCAAAAGAAAAGTTACAGACTCAAACAATTTCTGATGTAAAAGCTTATTTCTCCTTCACCTTTTAAAATTAAAGACGGTCCTCGGGGAACAAACAAATATAGCAATTATGCTGCCAAAGCCAGAAGAGAAGTTCCTCAGTGAAGATGGGAATCAGTTCCTGAGCATTTTCATCTCCTCATTGTCTCACAGGCATGCCAGAGGCACACAGCATGGGGAAAGGCCAGACACCCACTTGCAGTAATTTCAACATAACTCCCAGACCCATCCTCACCTCTCCAAGCATCTTAGAAATTATCTTTCTGCACAACTTGGGTGGTCTGGTGACCTTTACAATGTACCAGCTCTCCCTGGGCTCATGTCTGCAGCCCCACCACTGCCAGCAGAGGCTTTCCATGCCTTTCCAGCGTGGAGCACCAAACTGCAGCCTCCTTGCTCCACGTACAGGCTCGGTGGTTCAGCAGCCCACACTGCCTGGCACTGCTCCCCGCACAACACAGCAGACTCCTCTGTCAGCTCCTCCTCAGAAGCTGCTCCTGCTCCTGGTTGTCCCTTGCTGTGCTTCCTCCAGAGGCACTGCCTCTGCACAGCCCCAAAGAGAGTGATGTGAACATGAAATTCCTAAAGAGGTGCAATTCAGTGGTCACTTCTATTTTACCCCTCAGAGTGACACAACCCAACACTCAGCCTGTCTTCTCCACCAGGCATGGTGATACCTTAGAAGGTATCCTTGCCCATTGTCCTTCTAGAGCTCTGGCAAACATGTTCCACCCTATTCAGAATGCTCTTTTTTAACAACCACAGCTTTTATTGATTTGTATTTGTATTATCTGTATGGGTTATTTGCTGGCTCACCAACAGAAGGGTCAAATTCATGCCGGGTTCTCTTTATGAAGTTGCTACCAAAAAAAAAAAAGCTAGCAACAGTAAAAGTGCTTGTTTCTTGTTGCTGGTCTCCATTAAATTGGCCAGGAGCACACCCCAAGCTGAAGGTGTGCTGGCTGGAGAGGCCACAGGTTTGACTCAAAAATGCTTTGGCCTTGGAGGCTATTCTCACCCAAAACCAAACACTTTTTTGATGGGATCCCACAGCACGAGATTTCCTCTGATGTTCCTACATGGAAACAAAGGGATTACACCTCCTGAAGAGGAAATACATAGAAATATACATATATAGAGCGAGAACTACAGATAAATTAATGTGTATTTATACCTATATATAACACTTCATGATATATGTATAGAACTTAGCCTGACATGGCTGGACAAAAATGGATTTTCTAAAGGAGAAAGGCTGCTTGCTTTTGCAGGGTGAACTGTTCCCTGATTAAATGTGTCACCATTTTCACAACAGAAGATTCAATGGAACGCTCTCCTGTGAATCACTGACTCCTGGGATGTCATCAAGGTCCACCTCACTAGTGCAAGGTTCACTGCTGACTTCAACAAGACCTGAAACCCCTTTGAGCATCCCTTATAAACAGCTTTTGGAAACCAGCTCATGCACCTGAGCCAAGTTCTGGCTGCTTTATTCCTATTTTTAATTAACAGGCATTTCTTACTCCTGGATGGACATCTTGGTTTTGATGGACACTGATTTCATTTTAGGAGTTCTGGGCACTTTGAGGGCTAGGGAGCTCTTAGGAGCAATTCAGTCAGCATCTGCTCTTGGAAACCATGGTCTTCACCACACCTGGCTGGTTCTGCTCGTGCTTGGGCCAAGGTCACCCCCCACAGTCAGCCCCAGGATGCTGCTACATGGAATGGTGGCCTGGTGGCTACTGTCCATCAGAAAATACCATGTGGAGCTGCTGCTCTCACAGTCACAAAAGGGCTGCAATTCAATTTTTTTTCCACACCAGAGAAGTCCAGCCTGTTCAAGGGCACCATCCTTGACTGTATTACTGCCACAGCTAACAGGAGAAGCAGGACAAAAAGCTAGGTGAAAAGGGTGTGCGTGCTGGGAATGTGGGCATGTTTACCATTCCTTTCTGCTAACCACAGTGATGCATTTGTATCATTTCCACAGATATATATCCCCACTCCTCAGACTGGTTCTAGCTGATCTGTATAATGTATGCAGAAGGCTTGGTTCTCACCAAACAGAAATAGAAAGGAAGATTTGCTGTGAGAAAATCTATTTTTTTTTCAGTGAATATTAATCATTTCAGCTTTGATAGTGAAGTGATATGAGTGAAAAAGCCAAGAATTGCTCCAGGGCTTCACATAGATGACTATTGTAGAAAAGACATTTGCTGGAGATAACGCTGCTTAAGCTCAGAATCATTATACAGTACACAGTTAACTCCAATCAACCTGCTTGCTCCCCAAGATTTAAACAGAATTAATGTGACATCCCAGCTGAAGCTGGAACTCAGCAACTCAGAAAATAAAAGTGACAAATTAAAGCAAGTTCCATATGTGTTTTAATCTTAAATGGCAAAAAGAAAACCATTATGCCAGATGATAGGAGAGCAATATGGTCCCAATACACTGTTCATCTCCTTAGCAGCTTTAAATAATGTTTGGTATGTTTTGCAGGAAGACAAGTATGGGGATTGCTCTAAAAATTTCCATGGGTAAGAAAAAGGTCATCACCTTTTAGTCTAGAAAGTCAGAATATATTTTGGACCAACTAATACACATCACCAGCAACTGTGGGTCATCTGGTCATCTTAATGGATTTTCACAACATGACAAAAATCTTATTTCAAATCAAATAAAAAAAATCTTCAGTTAAAGATCAAATAGATGAATGCCTTTCTTTTCTTTGGGAAATGCACAGACACAAGGGGAAACTTGCATTACACCAATCTTATTTATGTTAGAATATTTTAGAGCTCCATGAAGGACACAACCCTTAAAGGCAGGCCTTGGAAAAGAACAGTTTGCAAGATAAGGAGACAAAGGAAATTTTGAACAGGTTGGAAACTGGAAAACACAGAGGCTGTAAATGAGAGATTGAAGTGCACCCAGAGCACCAGGCAGAGCTGGGTGCATCAATCTTCTACCACGGACTTCAGTGCACACCTCACATCTCTGGTGGGCAGATGACCACTGCTGCAAGAGGGAAAGATGAAAGGTCACAGAATTACCAGCAAAAGAACGTGCATTAGCCACTGGCACATGGCTGAGTGAGGAAGCAGAAGTGGATAATTGCAGATGGATGGTCAAATGTGCACTAAAAACTGACTCCTGCTCCGAGCTGGAAGGGCTGGCTGCTGATGGAATAAAAGCAATACTTTGAGTTACCTTAAACAAGCAGTGAAATTAAAAATAAATAAATAAATAAATAAATAAATAAATCCCATCTTCTATAATTGAGTCTAAACATCTTTTCACTGTGAAAGGCAACTCTAAGTAGCATTAAAAGGTGGGGGTTTTTTTATTAAATTAAGTTGTGCCTATTTATCTGCTTCTATCCTTCCTTTTTTCCCACCATCATCAGTCTCAGGTCATTCTCTCTCTTTCTTCTTGCCTCACTACATTTCCTCCTCCTGCTAATTTACTGTAACAGAAGCAGCAGCAGGATTTTCCTATTCATCAGTGAAGAGGTCTGAGATATGCACCTCTGGGAGCTGATGCATATTTACAATATCATCAGGAAAGCACAGTCACCACATTGGTTTGGACAGTGTGCACTCTGACAGCCCCAAACCAATCAAACAGCAGGGCTTAAAGCTCCAAAACACAAGAATCTTCCAAGTTCTACCTCGTCTCTGGTTTCTAGGGAGGTTTTTAAGAATGGTAGAAGAAATAATACTGAAAATGAAGTACACTTTGGGAACTTCTAATTATCAGAGTCTGTGCATTACAAGGAATAAATGCTAACATGTTGTAAGATGCAGCACAAAGAAGGATTACACAAAGGCACAATGAGACTGATAAGAAGAATCACAAAAAGAGAGAACAGTATCTTCTTACATGTATATGAAACATTTATTCTTAAAAAAAATTACAGCCTACAGGTAAAACTCCACTGGCTTGTGCTGGTATGAAATTAATTTTGACCTAGTTTTTTTTTTTTTTTTTTTTTTTTGCATTATAATACATAATATTAAATTAAAAAGTCAAACATAAAATTTTTATCCTTCCTTTTGAAGCGCCGACACATTTCATTCTGACAACACGAGGACATTTTGATATTTGTCAGATGTTTTTGATTTGTTCTCCTTCCACCAGCTCAAAATGAAACTGGATGAACCTATCAAGGCTTCAAGACAGATGGAAAACGTAATGATGTTGTGGTAAGTTCTCCAAAATACAGCGCAGGCAGGATGAAGGCAGGGTGTAACAGCAGAAACAGGAGCACACAGCCAGGATAACAAAACCTGGTTTTCTAATCTCCACATTTTAACAAGCAACCTGGACCTTATCAGATATATCACACTGCCTATGTTTATATGTACTGCGTGGAATAAGATGTTTTCCTTTGAAAAGCCAAAGGTAAAGAAGATTGTGCACAAGCTGATAGTTTTTAGGTAGAAAAGCTCCAAAGCAGAGCTGTAATAAAGTTAGAGCAGCACCACAGTCATGAAACTCCAAATTTGATGTGCATTTGAAACAGAGATGCCACTCCTAGGCTGCATCTCCCATGATGGGGAACCAGGTTAAATTATGCCAGTAGGGGTAGGGTAAGAAATAACATCTCTGTGACAACAAATATTGAGCAGGACAGTAAAAGTGGAAAGTAATAAAGAGAAAAGGGTGCCATTAAAAAAAAAAATAATAAAAAAAAGCAGAAACTGAAATGACAGCAAGAAAACCTTTAGTCCCACCATTAAATGATAGCTGGGGTACATGGTTAATGGTTTCCTTCTTACACAAGTGAGAACACTCCTTCTCATATTTTGGTAAAGGAGATTTCTTTGATAAATCCAGGAGCTTAGTATTATGGAAAAAGAACACATACTACGGAGGCAAAAAATGGCATTAAAACCAGTATTTCTACACAAAAATTCCACAGGACAATAGGAACTTTGTGTCCATAACATCAGGATCCAGTGCTTTGCCTTGTAACACTAAAAGTACAAAAACACAAAATACTTGATAGATAAATAAATAAATAAATAAATAAATAAATAAATAAATATAAAACCAAACTAAATATACTTCTGGCCTGGTCCACGTTCCCATTACATCATCTTTCTCTTTTTCAACTGCATGTTCATTTCATTTCAAGCAGGCCAAACATTGCTCTTCTCAGGAAGATCTTCTTTTGAAAGACAATACATTTTATACCCCAAGATTGCTTCCATTCCCAGTGAGCCTCCCTTGGTCTGCATGGAAATTCCTCTGCATCCCAGACAGTGACTTGTAAAGTGGAGATGACAGGCAGTCCTTCTGGTGCAGGGCAGAAATTCATGGCATTCCAGGTTTCCAGACAGACTTCTCCCTTCCCTGCTCCTCCCAGTGCATCTGAGTTACACAGCCAGACCCGTCTCCTTGGCACACTCAGAAGCATGATTTCCACCTCCAGCAATTAATGCTTAATGAAAAAACAGTAGCCACAACAGCTCCATACCATATACTCGAAACCATCTGTTCCTGCCTTGTTAGTGTGCACTTTCCAGAGTGACCAATCCACTTCGTACCAACAGCGTGGTATGCATCTGTTAAAGAAATATTTTACTGCACAGGCTCTGGGTGGATTTCTGCTGTGGGGGGAAAGAGGCAAAAGAAGCCAAAATAAACACTGGCTTGATTATTTTAAGGTTCATCTCTTGCTCAAGCACATGTATAAACCTCACACAAGACACGGGAAGGTGGAGTTACACTGGAGAATGCCTTTGGCTTGTCTTGGTAAGACTGCTAAGAATAATTAGAATGTTTCAGTTTAGCTGCTTTTTAATGACCCTATTCATGCACCCCAACCTTCACTTTCCTTAATATGATGTTGAGCTCCTGCATGCAGGGAGCAGCAGGCAGAGGAGGGATTTGTTGACAATACATTTGGAAAAAAAAAAGGCACTGGCGCCGTTGTGTGTCAATATTCATCCGAATGTGCCCATTTGATATTTTACTGACAGAACTGAAAATATGTTTGAATTTCAAACTTGTCGAGATGGCTGGGATGCAGGGATTATTTTCCCCTGAGGGCAGATAAACAAGACGGATGGACTAAACTCCGAATCGCCTAATGATCAAAATGCAAGGTAAGCTGTCATAGAGAGGGCTCTTCTCATCCTTGCTGACAGCATGAATTCTGCTGAATTATTTCTAGTCTTCCTGATTAATGGGCCTGGTGACTAATTAGTTTGTGAGTCTTGCTCGTAAATGGCACTTTGATAGCTGCCACTTTGAGAGAAAGACCTCACTGATGTCAGCTGGAGATGTGCTCTCCAAAAAACCCATCCCTGGATGATCCCACAGCTGACAGTGGGTGCACAGCTGTAGTTTGGCCATAAGGGTGGAGCCACAGCCCTGGCTAAGATCCCAGGTCCAACTCTACCTCACAGTACTTTGGTGAATACCTCATTAAAAGGAGAATCATTTTACTAGTCCATCCCATTACTCCCAGCTGCTGCTTTCCTCCTTGCCTGGAAGAGTTAGAATCGGTTTATTTCACCATCATGTCAGGAGAACAATGTCTTACACAACTTTCTAGTTCCCACTTTTCCCTACAAATGCTCCCAGCTATGGAATTCTGGGCTCAGGGCCCCACACCCATGGCAGATGACACACAGGCTTTGGATTTATAACTCTTCTGAAACACCAGGAGTGTGTTGGCATTTCTCTTAAGCCATCACAGCATCTGGGGATTTTGTTTGGTGGGGAGAGGCTTCAGTCCCAAGATGTATCAATGCACTGAACACTAAAAAGAATTTGCTCTACTACAACTGGAAAAATTGTTCTGTCTGGGTTGTTTGGCCTGATGAAGAAGGAGAGAGAATATAAATGACCACAGCCACTTTCTGAGCTCCTCCTCCACTCCAAGACCACTAGGAGCACTTGTTCAGTGTTCCACAGGACAATTCCTTTTGAGTTGTGGCTCAGTTTACGCACAGGTAAGAATTCCTTAGGGTGCCCACACAACAAAAGAACTTGTTCACCCCAAACAAAACATAGGTGTGACTTGGGGACAGTGTCAGGAGTGACATGCAGGCTCATCTCCAGCACCATCACCTTGAGATCTGAGATGTGTTTCCACAGAGATCTATTTCCTCACAGCATTTATTTCTTAAAAGATGTCCCTGCGGGTGATACCCTGTGGAGTTACACGTGGACAGAGTGGAGACAGCTTAATAATTCTATGCCATTGTTTGTCTTTCCCTGATTAAAATTAATTATGATGAAATTAGTTACACAAAATGGGAAGTCCAAGCCTTGTGCATTTTCTCACCCCTGTGGTCCTGGACCCACATTCTTAATCCATCTGTAATTGAGTCCCGACCCATATTTGAAGAGGTGTAAAACCTTACCCTGTTTGATCATTAAGTCACAGACTTCCCTTCCCAAGTGTCTCTCCCTCAGTTATATAAAAGGACAGATGGAAATCTAGTAGAGATTTTCATGCCATGGTGCTCTTTCTCCTCATAAGGACCCATCTGCTGAGAACCTTTGATTTGGCAGCTCCTGCGAAAAAGATGGACACACACAGGGAGGGTGGAATCTGTCCTGACCCTTCATTCAGAAGGAGCACAGGTATCTGCAGGTTAGTCATGTCAGGGTTTGGACCTCTGATTTCAGAGCTGCTCTCCAAAGGGGAAGTACAGAAAACCCTGCAGCTGACATAAAGTTGGTTGCCTCTTCTTCCTCAGCTGAAATGGCAAAATCACAGGACACCAAGATGATCACTCAGTGCATGACCAGCAAAGGCCTGTCCCCAAAAACAGAGTGTATGACTGCAATCTTTTCCTCACCTGTAGGAATTAAAAACAGTGCACAAACATTTAGTCCAGAATGCCCTAGAGCTCAAAAGCCAACACTACAGCAACCCTGTCAGGGTTTTTGTCCTGCAGTGGCCCAGTGGAACTCAGGAGCTGTGTCAGGTCTTGGTACCAAATTTTCTGCAAGTTAACTTCCCTTTTGTGGTCTGTGAGTCCTCTTGGCACATAAAGTCTGTGGAAAGGAAACACTCTGAAGGGAAAGAGGATCTGCTCCAGGTAGAACCCTGACAACTCCAAGAAAGGTCAGTCTTTGCCAAAAGACCTGAGTCCATCTATTAGCTAGCCAACAGCACGTCTGCACTTGCAAACAAAGCAAAAACTCACACTAAAAATGCTTCCCAGCATTCAAGTCTGGATAGATAATTCTGCAAGAGGCATTTTGGTGTAAGAAACTCTCCTCCAGCTCAAAGAATTAGAGACTGTTAGAGACATGCATTATTCAGCTCCATTCTGTTCTGATGACTTGTTCAGCTCAGCGGCTGTATTGCAAAAGGTAAACAGGTTTCTATCCATAATCTTGTTGTCTCTGAGCAGCAATCCATCTGTCTCTCATTTATAGTATCGTCTAGTGGTGTGTCTTCTTACCCAGGTAACACTCCCTTCAGATACTATTTTAATACCGCTGAAGACAGACAAAACCCCAGATTTGCCTAAGTAAATTTAAAAGAGCTATTTAAAGATAAAGATGCAGCAAAGCTGAAGCTAATACAGTAAAGATTTCTCAGGAGGGTTCCTAAACGGAGAAATTACTGAGAAAGAAAATAATTCACCAGAAAGCTCCGCAAAATAAAATGAATTATAGCAGCTTCTAGTTAGGACAGTATCGTAAGGGATATATGCATATAGAGAAATCTTGGCATTGTAAATTTCATTCCTAAGAGGCTTCTGTCTACTAGTGAAAGATTTAAGTTAGACTCTAGTCTTTGATAAAAATATCTAATGCTCAATTTAGAAACTTCTCAGAAGCCTGAAGCTTGTGCTGTTTTTTAGCACACCAAGGACAGAAAGGTCCATAGCTCATGAGACAAAGACATTGGGAAATAGTTAATAGGGCAATAAAAGCCAGGTTACATGTTTTGGGAATCTGTGTACCATGGGTTGGTTTTGCACTGCTGCAAACTGTGCTATGAAAATGGAGGTTATTTGCACTCTAAATAGATAGTTACCCATGTCATTCAGACAAAGTCCCTTGCACAAAGAAATGGTAATTGTAATGAACCAGTTTTTCGAGTCTGACACAGATCAGCTCCTGAGGGTAAATGTACTGTCTTGTTAACTAACCCCTTGACAAAGAGGACCTACAGTTATAAAAACATGCTGTTCCCACTGGCCATTTTGGATTAAAAATGAAAAGGCAGAAGCAAAACCTGACTTCAGACACACGAGGAGACTCCAGAGTCTGGAGAAGCAGCCATGTGGAAGGATATTAAGGAAGAGGAAAGATCCTGGGCTGAATAAATAGGTCTGATCAAAGCTCAAATAACACTCAAGAGCAATGCCAGAAGTGAAACAAGGTTAAGCGTATGCAGATGTTTCACTGTTCAGTCTCAATCTGTACATGACCTCTTGGACTATCTGACTCAGACAGTAAGTGTGTCTAAAAGGCTTTGGGATGCCTACTTGTTACAAGCCTGAAATAGTAAACAGTAAATCAGAACCTCATGCAAAGGCAGGGCCCTGGGAGAGAACAGGCCTAAGTGGTGTGGGTGCTTCCAGATGTCAGCCCTGGTCCACAGGCAGCTCTATCTGAGCGAGGAGGTGATTGATTGCCTGTATGAAGAAAGGAGAAGGAAAAAGATAGTGTCTACAAGCTAGTGAAAGTGAGCAAAACTCCACAGAGCAGTTCCTCAAGCCAGCTCTCTCAAAAAGCAGTGGGACCATTTTGCAATAAGAGGTGGCCCCAAAAGGGCCACCAGGTTGATGCACAGCAGCCTGGCATGAGTGGGACTCTGCTCTAAGCAATCCAGCATCCCCAGCACAGCATATCCCCAGAAAGAGGGAGCACCCAGGGAAGTCCCCCAGAAAAGCACAGAGTGCCCACCCTCCCCATCTTCACCATAACTTCCCTCAGAGCTGAGCCCAGGGTTCAGACAGATCACTGAACATGATGAGTACTAACCTCATTATCTGATCTTCTGGAAGATACCAAACTGATACCAAACCACAAAAACCCCACCAAAAACTGAGCAATACAAACATCTCTGGTGCTTCTTCATCCTGCCCTTCATCTGTCAAATGCAAGTCCTTAGATGCAGAGGACATCAAATGGTCTCCATCTGCACAGCACCTTGCACAGTAAATTTCAGTCACAGCCTCTAGCCATTCAAGTAAGGTAAGCATTTCATGTCAGTGACAAATACGTGAAATATCAATTATTATTTCCACAGAAATCTCATGGGGCCAGGTGGGAATACTTCAAAAGGACCATATGCATTCAGTTCTTCATGCTAATAACTCATTTACTGCAAACTTTCTTCACTTTAAAAATGTCAAAACGAATTGAAAAAACAGCAAGCATTTAGATGGGTCTTGTTACAGGGGACAGCTGGTGAGACAATACACAAATACAGAAACTGACCAAGACAATAAAAAAGGCAATATCAACTCACGTCAAACCTCAGCTGTCACAAAGTCACTCAGTTTTAAGAAGATGGGTACTCATCACTCCTTCAAAACAGAAGTTCCTTCAAAAGACCTTGAGTATCTTTTGACTAAGATCCCCTTATGTCAGGAGTCTCCCCCGAATGTATCTTAGACCTCTCTCATTTTCAGGGCTTCTAATGCACCAGCATTAAGGAGAACACCTGAAGCATTCTTCTATTAATATCAAAACTCAGGATTATTTTTGCTTATAGACAGCTATTTTTGGAAAGCTTCATGCAACAATCAGGACAGATCATTACTTGTAAGCATTTACCTGCAGTTTGCTCTAAGTACACACCAAGGACAGACAGCTCTCAATATTTACCAACCAAAGAATTTTCTTGAATCATCAAGAGTGGCAGAAACCCCCAGAAAGTGCAGCTGAGGACACAATCTCTGCTAAAACAGGGGTTGGGAAGAGGTAGATTTTATCTTTCAGGAAAAATTAGGAGGGTAGTATTGGTGCACTGTAGAATTCTTGTGCAAGGAGTAGATGAGAATCTCTCCACGAGGAGACTCCTCCACTGGGAGTGATTACAGGGAGGTCTTTCCAAAAGCTTCACTCTCCATCAGACATTTCTTAATCAAATCCAAGTCTAAAATCATGGGGCATGACTGCCTAACCAACCTGATGAAAGAGTGCAAACTAAATAACAGTACAGCATTCAAGAAGCTATATGACTGAGGCTTGAATTTTTCTAGACTTCAGAAATATGAGAACTAGGGGAAAAAAAAAACAACAAAATTCTTTCTTTGAACTTTCTTAATCCAAAACACATTGGTGTTCTATGAAGGCTTCACAAAAAAAACTAATGCAGCCTAAGTCAAGCCAAATGCAGCAAGAGAAGCCACTGAGTTGGATATCAAGGTCTCCCCATCCAAAAGGAAACCTTAGTCTCCAGCACTGACTAACACCTCTCATCAAGAGAAAAAAAAAATATGGCTTTTTTTTTTTCATCTTAGAGAGAATTATGATTCCAAAATGCAGTGATAAAAACCTTGCTGTCATTTCAAGTAGTAAGAAGCAGGCTTGTACAATTCAGCTGTGATCATATCCTCTTCCAAGTGCCTATTGGAGGGAAAAAAAATACACAGAAGATTGCTGTACACAGAGAAATACAAGAGAGAAAGTAAAACAATCATGCATGTGTATAAAATACAGTACATATAATTTATATATAAGCAATATTTATGTATCTAGGAGTTACTAAGCACTATTGCTTAAAGAAAATGTTTAAAATATCCAAATGCAAATAGTGTAAGCTGCAGAAAACTAAGTTTTTCCTCATGTCTAATTCTTAAATAGAGATTTCAGAACATCATTGAGGTAGAATTTCTTCTCTCACCAAGGCTATGTATTAAATTCCTCACCAGCAAAGGAGTTTTTACAGAAGGCTAATGCTTCCTGTACACTTATCCTTCATAGTGTGGCTCCTCAAATAATTCTGTGGGCTTTTTCTCCTGCACTGTTATAAATCTTTATCTTCATGGCCATAGCTTTACAGAACCCATGTCTTCTGCTGACAAAAAGGCAGCAGTTACTTAGTCCCACCACACAGGTTAGCTAAACACAAACCCCAAATTAAAATAGCACTGGCTGCAGACATAAAATCCAGAAAGCAAAGAGACATGGAGCTGAGAGTGTCACATGCAATGCCACACAAACTGACACACAAACTCCCCATCGTGCCAGTTAAACCCAAAACAACCGCCTTTTAGCCTGGGGCCCACTTTCCTCTCACATTCCACAAAATGGGTATTTGCAGGATGAGAGGGGGAGACTGGAAAAAAAACAAATACTTGGGGCTGGGACTCTCCAGCCACAGCAGAGCACTCCAGCCCACAGTCACCAGGCACAGACCTGGGGGAAAAGACCTCTGAGTTCCTAGCCAGAAAACAGGTATAAATGGCATCACAACATCAATTGCAGTAATTGGGGATTTGGTTGTTGTGCAAAACGAGTGCAGCTGGCATGCTGAGGTGTCAGACAGGGCTGTAGCAAAACGGCCACCAAGAGCAAAGTGTAAAATACAGCAAGAAATGCACATGCAGCTTCATCTCGTGCTCTCTCTGGCTGCTCTTTGAAGTTGGGTAAATTTTTTTAAACCATGCTGCCATTTTAGCAGACAGAACTAGCAACAGCGGTCAGGCATCTGACATCTGACAAGACCACACCACTCCAGGAAGACACAGCTGCCCCAGAACCTGCGTGCCTCATCCAGCACCACAGAACAACCCTGTAGGGCAGGGACACATGCAGTGGAAAGTGTGATGGAGGAGCCACAGAGGCATCTCTTTTGTCATGTGATTGGAAGAGCATTGCAGAAACCAGCTCTGCATGTTTTCACAGGGTGGGGGGGAAAGTACAATAGCAGTCAAGCAAAGAGACCATTTGTGTTTTAAAGCTGACCTTGCTTTTTTTTTTCCCATTTTTTTCACGCTTTCAGCTCTGGCATCAGTAGAGTTGACCTTTTTAGTGTCCCCTCCTCCATTAGGTCATCTTTGTGTACATCCTAGTGCCAGTTCCATTAACTAGAGGCTTCACATCTTGGACATCCTCCCTTTCTGAACCCAGGTAATGGATTTCCATGTCTAAACACACAGTGCCATCACCATGAAAGGTTTCCAGAAGCAAGACAAGGGGCATGTTCTGGTAAAGGGACTACACACAAGACAGAGTAGCAACAGAATCTGTAACTCATCCAAAATTCAACAGAACACTATAACTACAAGCTTGCATTTAAGGGTGCTATGCCTCAAACATGCTAGTCTAAATATTAGCACCAACACATTTTACAAAAATATGGTTTAGACAAAATATTTGTGCACGAATATACAGCACCCTGGAGAAAAGGGCCAACAGGGACCCCAAGAACTAGGGCAGGACCAGCAGGCACCCCTGCACCATCAAGGGCACTGTGGAAGGCTCAGCAGGTCCCCCTTGGGCCACTAAGCCTGGTGAGAGAGATACCAACAAATTTAAAGGGATGTAGGGATGCCACTAAGACAGGGGGCTGGAGCAGCAATTCCTCAGTGAACACAAAGGAAGTCACTGTGCAGATTTTGGGGTTCAGTTCCTCACCTTTGCAGGCAGTGCTTATTTTTGCAGCTGCTTATTTCTTGGTTTTGAAAGAGATTTTATATAAAAAATCTTCTTCCCTGCTTCTCTCCCAGATACCTGTGCCATTCTTCTCCTACAGGGTTACCCTGGAGTTTGGAATAAGGGGAGGAGGATAGGCTGAAGAAGTAGGGAGAGCACAAGAAGGTAAGTGATTGTCCTGTGGGTGTGACTGACTACCAAGGTACACATATGGGATATGCTGGGTTCTCATACACAGCTAGAATGTTCATGTGCAGCATACACAGCTACCATTATCCTTTCAGAAGCACAAGCAAAAGAAAACACAGCTGATTTTGACACAAGGTCCAATATCAGAGCAGTGTCTCAGATCATCATGGAAAAAAGTTGTGAATTTTTTTCTATAATAATTTCAAAATTCTTTCCAATTAATGTCCGATATCAGTAAAGGCAAATATAAAACAAAAAACCAAACTCAACAAAACCCAAATCGTTACTCCCTTACACTCATGCTGTGCTACAGAAGTCTTGATTCAGGGCAGAATTAGCCACTCTCTGTCTAATAGCTGTTGTGAAAGTGGAATCATTGCACCCTACATGGAACTGGAATTGATGACAAACCTCGCAGTCACTTGTATTGCTTATTTTTCCTGCTGCAGGAGATTTCTGAACAGCTTCACTACAGTGCAGGTTAGAAGGTGACTCACTGGGCCAATGGCCAAGTAAGGAAATATTGCTTCTCAACAGGTTACATTCCTAAAATCCACCAATTTCAAGCAGTTTTCCCCTCATATTTTAAAAAATTGGACTTCTGCGCCAAGGATCTCAAGAACAAAACAAAAGGTCTTCTCTATCATTCTGTAAAAATCACCAGAGGCAGAAGATTTTTAACATTTTGTTTAATCCTGAGTTTCTTTTAAATCAAGATGACATTCTGGGAAGATCCTGGTTATGACCCAGTTTCTACAAACAGTACAGCAGCCTGGGCTGATCTAGGTTGAATGCCAAGAGGGCCATTGTTTTAAGAGCAAAATGACACAGAGCCAGCCGTGAGTCATGTCATGCACAGCGCCACAGAAGCTGCACAAACAAGTTAACAGTGAGGCAAACAGGTGGTGGGTAAGGGGTGGTGTGATCTGCCTCCTTCAGCAGCACCAAAGACCTGCAGGTAAAGGAGGAGGGGGCACCTACCAGGGTTGCTACAAAGTCGGCTTTACTGCTGCTGCCTTTATGACAACAATATAAAGTAACTCCCACAACACAGTGAAGATAAGCTCTTTAAAGAAAATATAAAAGCATTAGCTTGGCAATTCATCCGAACCTCATCATGCATCGTAGACATTTCTGAAGTTTAACAAAGAAAAGCACATCATTAAAGAATACTGCTCTATCACCATTCTTATGCAAATCCTTCCAGATAGTTGGGTGGAAAATTCCATCTAACACGCAGTGAGAAATAAATGTTGCAGGGTGGAAATTTCAGCTATACTGAGTGCATCTATCACTTGTATAATCCAAACTACTGTATGTGCCCTGACTACAGAATTAGTATTGATCCATTCACCATGTAAACATCAAGTACTTTCTATTATTACTTGAAATAGCATGCTATCACAATTTCTATTTCCTCCCTCTATCTTAAATAGAAGTATTGCACATTAGCTTTTCCCTTCATGTACTTTTTTGCGCAGCTATCTAACTACAGTGTTCAAGGCTGTGCTGGGTTTCCTGCAGACATCTGCAGTATTACCACCAAAGTACTTTATTTTCAAGTCATCTCTGATGGAAGGCAATACAACTCTCATTTACACTGAAACCTGTTACTGTGGCTTCTCTTGGTGAAACACACAGAGCCCTTTGTTTTAAGATCTCTGTTGTGACTGCCGTTGTGAAGGACAACATCAAGCAGATGAACATTCTCCAAATGTTGCTCACACACCTCTCAGGATTATCACTAAGATAAGAGTGGACTGCAAGAATCTAAACAGCTAGGTCATCTGAGCACATACAGGTAGAGGGAAAAAAAAAATATTTCCATCTCATTTGTCTCAACAAAAAGAAGCTGCTATGGCTTAAACGCAACTTTGGGAAGTGCTGGAAGATGCTTAGAAGCATTGTATGTTTCATCTGTTAGGACCTCACTTTTTCTCTGAACACAGTGAAAAATGGAAAATGGAAAATATAAAGGACTTATCTCCAGGAAAGTTCTCAAATTTTAAACTGAGAGTTGGTCCTAAGACTTCAGCAGGACACCCCAGACCCAAGTGCTGAAGTGTCCAAGTACAACCTGACTCAGAGCAGCTCTGACTCAGCGTGAGAGGGGAAGGAAGGAACAGCACCTACCCCTTGAACCTTGCAAAAGCAGCCCCCAGGGAGTGCAGGAATGAGGGTAGAGCAGTTTGTGCACCAAGGGCTAGAGATGAGTTCAGCTGGTGGTCACCCTGCTTGGGAAGAAGCCCAGCCATGGTATCCGCCCAGTGGGGAGCCCTCTCCAGAATCCACCAGAAAGGATGTGGTGACACAGAGGGAACTGCCATGAAAACATGCAGCCACCCAGGCTGCAGGGAGTGCCAGAGCCTGGCATGTGTGGCTTGGCAGTAGGGACAACAGCAGTGTGAGGTGTGGCCAGGTGGGTGATTTGCTCTCCCGCTGGCAGAGCTTCAGGAGGGAGTAGGAAGGGGAAGAAGTATCAGGGACTCTGAGGAGGTGATTGAGTTGGTGGAGCCAATCTCTGCCATCCATGAGGTAAATGCACCAGCTGGCTGCACCACAAGAAGTGGAGGATCCCCTCTTCTCTCACCAGCAGGGAGGAGGAGGAGACCTACACAATGGGGGGAATGGAAACAGGTGTGCTCTCAAGATAGCAAAGCCTTGCTCACCTTCCCAGCTGCACTCATATAACAGAAACAAGACTCTACTTGAGGGTCAGGCAAACAGCCAGGATCAGTATTCAGGCTGGAGGAATCACCTAGGGTGAGCCAGCACACCGAGAAGTCTGTTGCCTTACTGGGTAAAACAAGTTACTAGAAAACTCTCTAGTCTGATGTGGTTCTCTGGTTATTATCCACCTCTGGTTGTCCAGGTGGATTTGATGAATTCCCAGCAGGAAGCCTGAGGACAATCTAGAGGGACCAAAGGGCCTGGGAGTACAAGTGGTTGTCTATCCTGCCAGTTGTAGGGAAGCATGGGGGTGGAAACAGGAAAATCCTACAGGTGAACCTGGTGTCGCTGACAAGATTTTGTTTTTTGAGCACAGTTCTGTTTATTTGACACTCACTGCTGACACAGTACACCTGCTCAAAGGATGTTGAGTCCCCCACCCCCATTCTCGTGGGGAATCTGCTTCTCTGCCTGCCACCTGTGGTGACAGCACAACCCCACAAAGCATCCACAAGAGGTGAGCTTCTCACCTACCACACACACAGCCATGCTGTGGGCCACCAAAATATGCTGATTCTTTTGTCTCCATAAGTGCAAAAATACAATAAAACACACAATCTGTAAAGCCCAGAGAAGGCATTGAGAATAGCAGGACTCTTTATTTCCAGAACAACAGTGGATCTCCCAGGTCTTCCCCTCACAAGCCAGTACACTAAAGCCTCCAGCCTCAGAGGTCAGGACAGTGCCTCTTCACTGCATTCAGGGCAGGGTTACCCGACACCACAGCACACCGGAATGTCGGCTGCAATGAAAATTCCAGGAGCTCTGAGCCTAGAAAACATCTGGCCAGTCTCAAACCATGTAGGAGGGATGGCAGACAGCAAAGGGTAGGCAGGATCGAGGAGGAAGAGGAGGAGAAGGGTGGCGGGAGGACTCAGTCTGCAGATGTTCATGCACCTCCCATTACAGACTCATCTCACTCAGCAGACCTGAAACCTCTCCCCCAGAGACCCATGTGGAAAAACAAAGGAGACAGATGGTAAATGAGAGTGGATCAGACTGGAGATGTAATGATTCACACCAGCAGATAAACTGACCACGGGGTGTTGGAGTGCTGGGGGGAAGTTTCAACACCCCCCACTCCCTCCCATGAAAAAAACTAAGGTAATAAGAAAGCTCTGTTTCTGGGAAAGGTTTTGGTGCTGGACATGTTTCTTATTGTTCATAAAACATCATGCAAGTCTGTGGTCCTGAGCAACTGCTGACAGACACCTGCTGAGTGGGATCCTTAGGATATGACTCAAGGAAGAGAGAAGTTTATTTCCTCAGAAAATCAAATAAACCAGGTGCCTGGGATGCAGCAGGGATTATCTGACAAAAACCTAAACAGGAAGACAAGACTGCCTCCAGGTTCTGTCATACAGAGAATTGTGCTGGACTCAACAGAAGCATTCTTCTTCAGCTCCCACCTTCTCAAACTATGTCTCAAACCCAACACAAACAAGAGGTCCTACAGCAGTTTCCCCAGGCCCTGTCTGAGCTGTCCTCCTCTTGGGAATTTCTGATTTAAGCACAAAAGCCAGTACTGTGTGCCTTGTCATCCAGACTTAGCTGTGGGGCTGCTATAGCAGTGACCAAAGTCACTAGAAAGAAATTGCTGACAGACACTGAAAACAAAACTGACAACCCAGCAGTATCACTCAGGGAGAGGGGTAGCTCCACTGCTCTAAAAAAGAGGGTGGAATTATCATTTATTTTGAAATTCACTGGTAAGCGGGTGCATAACTCCCCTTGAGCTGCCTAAAAATCTTTGGGAAAGCGATCAGAAATGACTGCTTCATGAGTACATCATGAAAGGAGCTGGAAATGGAGGAGAAACAGAAGTGTAAGGGAGATGCAGGAGGTAAATAAATGCATCATTAATTCAGTTAGTAGATCCAAATGGAGCTGCTTTTCACTGTCACTGATACCAAGGATGTAGTGTAGCAAGTCAGCATACCACTACCATCTTGGTCACTCATTTATCTGTCTTTCACATCTTCCACCTGTAATTATCACCCCAAGATGTTCTTGAGTATCACCTCTGTCCTTTGCCTGATCTGCTCTTTGCCAGACCATCAGAATTCCTCAGTTCCTCATGACACATTTCAGTTACCATGAACCTATGTAGCAGAGAGCTCTGGAATGCCCCCTGAAATTAGGTTTGTCTGTTTGCTTATTTAAAGCTGTGTTATAAAATATGCTGAAGTGCTCTTTGAGTTTGTTTTTTTGGGGGGGGGGGAAGTGGGGGGGAGGTTGGGGGGGTTCTTTGTTTTTTGGGTTTTTTTAATTTAGCAATGGAAAAAAATAAAGGGAAACTGTGCTATCAGAATGACTCAATAAGTCTTGCTGTTATTCTCACACAACTTCTAATTATAAGGTCATAAAAAAATTTTCCTCCTACTTAGCCTAAAATAGTCAAGTCTTACACATAACCAGGTAGGTAAGAAGCAAGTAATGCTTTATCACTTACTTGCTGGCAGCCCATCACCATCAGTATCTGTGGCATGAACCCAGAATACTCCTGAAAAAGGTTAGGAGAGGAACACTTGCTAATATGCCAACACTGTTTCCTAATAGTATGGCTAGTGTCTAAAAAGTAAAAGGCAAAGGTTCTCTCTGGGACATTAGAATGTGGTCTATGGCACTAAATGTAACTTTTCTAAAAAAAAAGAAAACTAGAAGCCCAGCAGCCAACTTGTCATCCTCCAGCCATCAGTGCAGCCTGCTCACTTTGCCCCTCAGGAGTGGTGGGGAAATTCACTCATGCATCAGATGAGACATTCAGGTAGGCTAAGCCCTAGGAAACCTGGAGTTCAGCCTGTCCCACTGTGTCTCCTTTATCTTCCATGCTACTGTTCAACCAGAACGTGTAACCCTAGACAGTGACCTCCACCAGCACAACCAACCACATGCAAGGCTGGCACACACCTACTTCTCAAAGCCAAAGCACTTTCTGCATTCCCTACATAGGTCTCCCAGATGAGTGTGCTGGCCACTGCCCTGCTGAATAAAAGGATTTGAACTGCAGCAGAGCAACATCCCGCTCCAGCTACTGTGCTGACTTCAAAAGGGTGCTTTCTGTTTTGCTCACTTCAAAGCAACCACAAGCATTCCTTCTTGGGCAGAGGGTTTTCAAAGTGCTTGAGTCCATCACCAGCACTCTGGAGAGCAGGAGAGATTGCAACAACCTCCTGCATTTGCAAGCTTCCAGAGAGGTGCCTTTAGGGTGTTCCTCCCTCAGCATGCAATTTCCTTAGGGTGCCCATTCCTTGTTGCACACTGGAACCAAGAGGTCTGGCTGCAGGCCCTGAATCAGAGCAGTCAGACACACAGAAGCTCATTAATTTTGCCACCAAATTTAAAGCAGCCCTCGCATTCTCTGTTGGTTTCTGCCATGGTGCAAATCCCTGCTCAAATCCTGCTTCATCTGGCGCTCAGGTGCAGAGTGCAGGGTGCTGATAGGAAATAGTCACTTCTCTCTTTGGCTTTAATTGTGTTGGCACCCTCAGCTGTGCTCACCCCTCCCTTCTTCTGCCAGCTCCATGCACAGATCTCTGCATCTGAGCTCTGCAGATGTGAACTCCAGATGCACAGCCATCCCACTGGCAAAATGCAGTTCAGCCCCACCAATCACCCCGCCCTTCTTGATCACTACTGCAGTGTCAATTAGAGCAAATTTTCTGTAGGGGTAATTTCTGTCATACAGATGTTTTGTGCATATGTATCTACACAAAGGCTACCCTCAGGGGAACCTTCACAAGATTTTTCTGTATCTGCTCTAAAAACCAGGAGGAATAGTAGAGGCAATGAGTTAGGGAGCTCCTTTTCCTACACCAGGACCAAGGCATTTACACAGGGTCAGTTTACTTGGCACAAGTCAGAGCGAACCTGCAAAACTTTAATAGTCCAAACTCTGGAACCTTAATAACAGAACTCCACTAAGAACTGGAGTCCAAACCCTCAAAGATGTCCAGGTCCCTGAGTTCCTTTGATTTCAGCACCACTGATTTTCTCAGCCTAACCTACCAAACTTCTACTGCAAAGCAAAGTCACATTCATGACTGTTTTCTCCATGGAATTCATAAAGTGTCCAGACCCATCTTCCACAGAAGCATGGCAGTAGATGATCTTTTAAGAACCCTACGAGAAACTGCAAGGGGAGGCTACTTGAGAAGCACAGTTTTCTTTCTGTATAGCAGAAACACAAGTTTTTTTTCATTGCTGTCTATGCTGCTGTCTAAATGAATCCCACATAGACAGTTAGTTGGATCCTATAAAACAAGAAGGCTACACTTGGCACCTGCTGTGTTACAGATTGTGCCTGTGAAATTGAATTTACAAGGACAAGACCAGAGAGAATGACAAAAAACAAGGAGCTGTTGAGAATGATGTATTTGCCTGAACTAAATTAATAATTTGTCATTAAGGATAAGTAAAGACTGCCATGCAGTTAAGCAGTGAAGATCTCCTTCCATAAGTCTTCAGTATGGGATCTTAGATATTTTCAAAATTTTGGGAGAATGACTCTGTCCTACATTGCCAGTGCACGAGAAATGGAACCCAGGTGACTTGCAAGTACTACTGTTGTGTATGTTTTTATTAGACAATGCCACTGAAAAGGCTGCACTATGGGTGACAGGTGGCATTACCCATGTAACTTCCCTCTGCAGAACTGAAATCCAGCCACACTGCTGATTCACAGATCTGAAAACACCACATCCCTAAATAAAGGAAATATGAAGACTGCTGGACAGCTGCCTGATGTTTGGGCTTGTCTGGTGAGAGTGAAGGAGAAAGCTCAGAAGGCCAAAGCTGTTCACTTGGTAATCTGTTAGCAAGGGAAGAGCAAGGGATGAGCACTGGTGCAACCCAACAAGAACACCCCTCCAGGATATGCAAGTGTTTGTGTGCATGTGTGTAATATATATGGGAAAAAACACCAGTGTTTGTGTGTGAAATTTCTTCCCAGCTTGCTCATGGAAATCAACCAAAGGTCCCTGACACAGTCAGATTTCAAAAACTGCAGAACCAAAATATAGGATCATAGAATCATAAAATATCCTGAGCTTGAAGGGACCCACAAGGACCACCAAGTCCAATTCCTGCCCCTGCACAGGAATTGGACTTGATGGTCCAGAGCCCCAGAGTCACACCATGTTCCTGAGAGTGGTGTCCAAATGCTTCTTCAGCTCTGACAGGTTTGGTGCCATGACCACTGCCTTGGGGAGCCTTTTCCAATACCCAAACAACCTCTGGGGGAAGATCCTTCTCTGAATAGCCAACTTAAACCTCTCTGACACAAGTTCAGTCCATTCCCTGGGCCCTGTCCCTGGTCACAGAGCAGAGGTCGGTGCCTGTCCCTCCTCTTCCCCTCAGCAGAAAGCTGCAGAACTGCAGTGAGGTCTCCCCTCACTCTCCTCCATCTCAATAGACCAAGTGCCCTCAGCTGCTCCTCACGCAGCCCCTCCAGGCCCTTCTCCATCCCCATGGCCCTCCTTTGCACATCTCTGACAGTTTAATGTCATTTTTATTCTGTCAGGCCCAGAACCGCACGCACCGTTCCAGGTGAGGCCGCCCCAGCCCAGAGCAGAGCGGGACAATCCCTCCCTGGCCGGGCCGGCCCTGCTGGGCCCGGTGCCCCAGGACAGGGATGTCCCTCCTTGCTCCAGGACACTGCTGGCTCTGGCCATCGACCAGGACCCCCAGGTCCCTTCCTGTGGCACCACTCTCCAATATCTCATTCCTCAGTCTGTCCATATATCCCAGAGGCAGAATCCAGTAGTTTTTCTTTTTAACTTCTTGTTCAACTTCCCATGGCTGGTGATTGCCCAGCACGCTCATTTGTCAAGGTCTTGCTGCAGGCCCTCTCTGCTTTTGAGAGATTCTACAGCTCCTCCCAACTCAATATCACTGGCAACCTTGCCTAGTACACCTTCCAGTCCTGCATCCAGGTAATTTATGAGGATGTTGAGGAGCACAGGGAGAAGAATGGAGCCCCGAAATGGCCCAGCAGCAACAGATCCCCAGTCTGATGTTACTCCAGTCACCATAATCCTTTGTGCCTGACCCGTGTGGCATTGCTCACCCATCACATCATGTATTTATCCAGCTGTGGGATGGACATTTCGTCCAGAAGAATCCTGGGAAAGACAATATGGACAGCTTTGCTAAAGTCCAAAAAGATTACATCAACTGGCTTCCTTTGATCAATGAGGTGGATTATGTTGCTGTAAAAGGAAATCAGGTTTGGCAAGCAAGACTTTCTCCTCACAAACCTGAGCTGGCTGTGACCAGTGTGTCCTCCAGGTATTTTTCAATACCTCCCAGAATAATCTTCTCCATAATTTTATCAGTTACTGAAGGGAGACTGACAGGCCTGTTGTTTGCAGGGTCATCCTTCTTGCCCTTCTTGAAAACTGGGACATTCACCAGCTTTCAGTGAACTTGGACTTTTCCAGATTCCCAAGACCGCTCAAAAATCATCAAGAGAAGTTTTGCTATGATATCAGCAGCTCAATGACTTTTTTTTTATGAATTCCATCAGGCTGCACTTATAGGGATACAGCTGGAGCAGCACATCCCATCCAAGTTCAGGGACAACTGGGAGTTGATCATTCTCATATCCATGGTGCTCCAGCTCAGGGCATTGGGACCTCATATTGTGGGTTAATGATGACCCCCTGTCATCATCTGTGCTGAAGATGGAAGAGAAGAAAGGGTTGAACTCTCTGTTCAAGGCTCTCCCTTGTCCATGTCCCTATTTCTGAATATCCTATTCTGAATGTCCCTATTCTGAGGAAGACTATCCTCATCAATGGACTCATGTTATTTCTGGACTGCCTTTTGCTACTAACATACTTAATAAAACCTCTTTTTATTGTCCCCCACAGTTCTGGCCAACTCCAGTTAGGTTTTGGCTACACAAATTTTCTCCCTACAGCAGTGAGCAGCATCTCTGTATTCCTTCCGTGTCATCTGACCTTACTCCCACTAGGGAAAGGTCTTCTTTTTTGGTAGAAGCTTCCAAAGAAGATCCTTGCTTACTCAAGCTGACTTTCTGCTTCATCTGACTTATGGTGTTCCAGAACTGTCTGCTTCTGGGAGGTGGTGAATGAAAAATGGCCAGCATTGATGGACCACAGCACCTTCAAAAGTGTTTTCCCAGGGGACTTTACTCAGTAGTTCCCTGAGCAGCCTGATGTCTGCTCTTCTCATGTCAAGGACTGAAGTTTTGCTGGCACTTTTCCTTCCCCCAACAAAGATTTTAACATGTACTTGACACGTAGCACCTCATAATGCTTCATGGAGCACCGACCAGCTTGATGGAGAAGCACCAAACTTTGGAGTCACAAGGTAACACTGGAAGGAACTTAGTATAAGGATAGCAAATCTAAGCTTAAAGGAAAACAAGTTACAATCATTAGAATGCAAAGAGCAAGGGGGCAACCAAAATTTAAATTTTGCTACGTGACCCTCAAACAACCCAGGAAGCCACAGCACTGTTGCAGGTGGGTTTTTTTCACCCCAGAAGTGCTACAGGCTGGGGGAAAGGTGGCTGGAAATTGCCTCGGTGGAAAAGTTCCTAGGGGTGCTGGTCAACAGTGGCTGAACATGAGCCAAGGTGTTTCCAGGTGGCCAAGAAACCCAATGACCCCTGTGTCCCAGCCATGGTGTGGCAGCAGGACCAGGGCAGTGACTGTCCCCTGTGCTGGCACTGCTGAGGCCACACCTTGAGTCCTAGATCCATTTGTGGGTTACTCCAGGAAAGATATTGAGGTGCTGGAGCAAGTGCAGAGAAAGGTGATGGAGCTGGGGAAGGGTGGGGAACAGAAGTCTGATAAGGAGCAGCTGAGGGAGCTCAAGAGGCTCAAATACCTCTTGCTCTCCACAATTCCCTGATAGGAGGAGGTAGGGCTTTGCTCCCATGGAATAAGGGTCAAAATGACAGTGCAAAGCCTCAAGTTGCACCAGGGGAGCTTTAGGTTGGACATCAGGAAGAATGTGGTGATGACAAGCGTAATTGGACATCGGACTAGGCTGCCCAGGGAGGTGGTGGTGTCACGTCTCACCCGGAGGTGTTTAAGGGAAGACTGGAATGCACTCAGTGCTCTGGTCTTGTTGCCAAGGTGGGGATCGGTCACAGGTCGCATTGGATGATCTCAGAGCTGTTTTCCAACCTGAGTGACCCTGTGAGTCCGTGGTGAGCGCGGTTCCCCCGGTGGCCGCTGCCGCAGCGCGTCCCGGAGCAGGCGGGGCGGCGAGCGGCGGGGGCACGGAGGGGAAGGACGGAGCAGCGGGATGGGCAACAAGCGGCACCCGCTCCCGCTTGGCATCGGGGGCCAGTGCCCTGCACTGGGTGCCGGCGGACCGGGAGATGGCACGGGAGGGAAGCCGGGAGAGGGAGATGGAGCGGGAGCGCAGCCGGGAGCGGGATCAGGAGCGGGCGAGAGGCCGAGAACGGGAGCGGGAAGGGGAGCTGGAGTGGGAGCGGAGCAGAGAGTGGGGTCAGGAGCGGGAGCGGGCTCAGGAGGGGGAGCGGAGCCAGGAGCTGGAGCAGGAGCGGGATCAGGAGCGGGAGCGCGCCGCGCCCCGGCAGCGGCGGGCGCGCGCCACCTGCCGGCGGGAGCGCGGAGGCTGCGCGGCCACGTGGCGCCGCCCGGGCCGGGGCGCGCCCCCGCGCCAGCCCCTGCGCGCCCCCACACCCGCGCGGAAGCACAGCATCCCTGATGTTGGAAAAGGCCTCTGAGGACACCGAGTGCAGCCGGTGGCCGACCACCGCTTTGTCCACCAAGACCACTGAGTGCCACATCCAGTTGTTCCTTGAGCACTTCCAGGGATGGTGACTCCACCACCTCTCTGGCAGCCCATTCCAGTTCAACCTTTTCCATGAATAAGTTTTTCCTAATTTTCTGGTGCAGCTTGAAGCTTTGTCATCTCATCGTTCCCCTGTTCCCTGGGAGCAGAGCCTGAGCCACCCTGGCTGTCCCCTCCTGGCAGGGACTTGTGCAGAGCCAGAAGGGCCCCCTGAGCCTCCTTTTCTCCAGGCTGAGCCCCTTTCCCAGCTCCCTCAACCACTTCTCATCGGATCTGTGCTCCAGACCCTTTCCTTCTCTGGACTCACTCCAGCCCATCAATGACCATTTGAATTGAGGGCCCAGAACTGGAGACAGCGCTTGGGGGAAGAATCACTTCCCTGGTCCTCCTGACCACACTATTTCTGACACAGAACACCGAAAATACTCTTCAGATGTTCTCAACCCCCTTCTCTTGTGGCCCTCAGACATCACCACTATCCCATCACAGGAGCAGGGGCTGCAGCCTGGCCCCAGAAACAACCAGGTCACATCCCCACGTCCCCAGCTGCCACCCCTGGGGTTTCCCCTGTGTTCCCATACCCAAACTTCAAACCTAAGCTGTGTTCTCCATCTCTGTGGCAGCCCAGCCAGCATGAGCTTTCACATGTCCTGGCCTTTCCACTTTCCAACCTGCCTCTTCTCATAGAAAAAATCATGGAATTTCAGAAGAGTAAATGTTGGAAGGAACCTCTGGTGATCATCCAGTCCAACCCCCTTTGCCAAGACAAAGGTGACACAAGAGCACAAGACACAGGAACATGTCCATGTAGGGTTGCAATCTCTCCAGAGAGAGAGAGAGACTCCTTGATCCCCTTGGGCATCCTGTTCCAGTGCTCTGCCATCCTCAGTGGAAAGTTCTTCTGCATCTTGAGTTCATTTAATTTATGGCCATTGCTCCTTGTCCTGTTGCTGGAAACCACCAAAAGCAGTCTGGGACCATACTCCTGGCACACACCTGGGAGATGTTTATCTACACTAATGAGATCCCCTCTCAGTCTTCTCTAGACTAAATAGACCCAGCTTCTTCAGTCCCTGATCCATCTTTATGGGCCTGCACTAGACTCTCTCCAGTAGCTCATTTTCCTTGTCCTGAGGAGACAAGAGCTGGATACAGCATTCTGGTGCATGGTCCCTTTGCACTCTCAGCCCAATTTAGCTCAATTATCCAAAATGTGTGGTGCCACACAGAGTGATCAAAATGTTTGCAGTTTTTCTGCTCTGCCCAGGATAGCTTCACACATGGGGTCTTTCATTCCAGCACCCACAATCAGGCCAGTGTAGGTCCAGAAGCCAAGGTGGCACCAGCTGAATGCCAGACAGTTTGGTTTCATTTGGTTTGGGTATGTTTTTTTGTATGTGTTTTTCTTTCAGAAGTAACAGCTCTGAGCTTCAGAATAATTACAGGCCTTGAAGCCATCTGTGGGCACAAGAAGATTTTGTGGTGTTCGCCATCCAGAAAAGTGTTTGGCGGGGGGAGGAGAGTGTGCAAAATTCAACAAAACAAATTATGTAAAATGAAGCCACAGTAGACAGCGTGGGAGACTTAGCCAAGTAGGTTATTTCCCACTAACTCTATTGCCAATTGTTAGAGGGACTTAAACAAAGCTAGTTTTTTATATTTAATCCAGAACTATCAAAGAAATAAAGAATGGACAGAGAAGCATCAGTGCTCCAAAGTCTCACAGAAGGACAATACTTGCATCCATCAACAATCAACTGCCCTGTTAGCGCATATCCTTAATATCAAGAGATAATGGGGAAGAAATTTCTGCTAGTATCCATATTTTTGAGATGTATATTACATTGTTTCTTTTCACAACTCTGTACTGTGCCATGGAACACCTCAGTTCCGTTTACAAAGATTTATGTAAACAGCTCTGTCACGTCACCACTTGCACTGAGGAGCTGATAAACCACCTTTACCTGATTCCCCTCCAGGCATGGCAGAACAGATGGGTCCCTTTGATGCTCAGTTCCAGGTGATTACCTAAGGACAGCAGCAGCACAGGCAAGACATTCCAATATTGTCCTCCATCTTCCACATCCTCCAAGATTTCTGGTGGAGGTACAGCCAGCAGCCACTATAAATAACAAGAATTTGTCAAGAGTCTTGTTGCTACTCTGGAATAAAATTGTAAATGCATGAAAGTACTGTACCAGGTACATGCAGATTTGTATCTTTTGAATTTTTACAGCATGTGCTCTGGAAAATCAGGACTGAAAATGCCCCTTCAGTTCTCACACAGAGTCCACATCAAGGTAGATAACTGTGTCTTATGGTTCCCTTCATAAACCTTTCAAGCTCTACCTTAAACTGAGTTAATTTTCTCAGACTTACCATTTACATGGGTGAAGAATGACCAAGTAACAAAAAATGTGAATGTTGACATCTTTGATCAACATAAAGGAAAAACATAGAGCAAAGTGACTGAAAAGGTATATTTTAAAACCAGACAACATTATCAAAGTACTTCTGGCAGCAACTTTTTTCATTTTTTTTTCAACAATAACTCAGCCTGTTGGCATAACGCCCCCCCCTCCCCGCCCAAGCTCATGTTAATAACCTACTGCAGGATTGATTTGACCATCAGGTTGCCTTTAAACACTTCTTGGCTTCAGCACTGATTAGGGTACATGCTGCTAGATAGAGCCCTTCCAGTGATTCCAGTAAATTTGGCATCCATGTAGCTCTGAGAAACGCTGAAAAACAACAGAGTACGTGTGTAGACTACAGCAGTCATCAGGGGCACCAGGGGCTCGTTAAGCTTGATGCTTAGAAGGCCAAGAGTAAGAAGTATTGTGCAAGCAGCCCATCTGCAAATCCAGTGCACTGTAATTTCTAAAAACCAAATGTCTTATCTGTGGATACACTGTAGTGACTACCTTCCATTTGTCAGCCATTTAGCAGGAGCTTCAGAAGTGACTTAGAGGCAAGTAGATATTCATATCCCCAGGGCACTGCTGGAAAAGGAGCTTCAGCATGCACAAGCCCTCTTGACTTCTGCTCTGGTAACTGAAGGACTCATGTCAGAGCCATCAGCAGCAGAGCAAATACTGCTGGAGAAGCCAGACTCAGATTTCCCAGGGAGACCTTCCAAGAGGAGCTCGTTACTCATGGCAATGGATGGTATTTTAAGCTGACTGAAGCCACTTAGTGGGGCAGGGGACATAGTGGGAGAGGAAGCTGTCAGAGATGTGCTACAAAAGGTAGAGAAAAGGTGGGCAAAGGCAGGATGGAAAAAAGGGACAGTGGGTGTAAATGGCCTTCAAAAGTCCTAATAAGGGCATATTTTAAATATCTCAGTTTCACATGTCATTTTTACACACAGGTCTTGGTTAGGCAAACAAGTCTAACCCTGCACCACACCATCACTACTCACCATGTCAAGTACACACTTCTGAGCACAGAGAAAAAAGGATATCTGATTCTTATTGCATGGGAAACACTGTCAGCATCATGCACAGTTTGACCAAGTTTGTGGCAGACCTTGCAGCCCAGCAGGATGCCAAAACACATGACCTAATGGGCTTTGCACTGCACATGATCTCACACTTTATTTGATGATGAATACTTGCCATTAAGTATTTGCTGAGACAAAGAGAATAAAACAAGAGTGGTATTCATGCTGTTTGCCAAGAAAAATATGAGGGTATTTGTTTATGTAGTTTGCAAAAAATACCAAAAATCACAATAAACAGGCATTAGGTCAAATTTGTCAGTTACTGACACCACCTGCCCAGCTGACTGCAGCTGAAACCAGCATTTGGCCCTCTATTTTAAATAATTCAAAGTTACAGGGCTTTGGTTTTTGAGTCAAATACTTGTTGCATACCTGTATATTATACATTGCACCTACACACTTTGCTCTTGCAGCATACAACTTGAAATACCATTTCAAAGAGAGCAGAACCAAAGACTCCTCTAATTTAACAAGGAAGGATCACCAGTTCCTGAAGTGAGTGTTCATGAACACATGCAATTCAAAGTGACATTAGAGCAGCAGGTTACTTTCACACTTCCACCCTTCTCTGTTTTCTTTGGGATCACCCAGAACTGTCCATTGAATTAGAAGAGAGTCTTGTAACACAGACATATTTCAAGTTTGTTGATTTATCTTTTTCTTTTCCCAAAGTGAGAAGCATGATTTCAAAACACAAATCTCTTACTTAAAAAACAATAGTTGAGGAAAATTTGTATAACATAATGCAAGCTTAAATATTTTTCTCATTTTTACCTTTTTATTTTAAAAAAGTCTAAAAGGAATCAAGATCCCAGATAAAACTTCTGAGCAACCTTGTACCTAGATTGAGATTTTGTGACTGGACATTGCCTCCAAAGAGCTCCAAGATGAAGTGCTACCCTACTTTTAGGGAAAATGTTTAAACATCCCAGCCTGGAATGTGGAATTGAAAATTACAAGGAGCAGGAGGAATGGATAGTGTTAAAAATTGTAAGACCAATGCATTTCAAAACAAGCCTGGTAAAATATGAAACAGTGAAGGTGAAATACCATTTGCAATAGAAAAACAGAGGGAAATGAGAGAAAACCTGAATAAGCAATGAAATAATCACATCTGACACACAGCTGTATGCTGTTGAGGGTGAAATGATTCAAAGGATCATAGCTGAGCAGTAATGATCTAAGGTCCACTTCTGCTAAAGTCAGTGAAGACACTGCTGCTGACTTTACCAAGATAAGGATTATACAGCTCACAGTTTGAAGGCCAAGTGCCAGATAGCTTTAAACAGATAACCTCAGAAAAAGATCCCTTGTCCATTTAAATCATCTTGAATTCAAGGACTTTGGATTAATTTTGCCAGCCTGCTCCAGCTGGGATGCAGTCATCAGTGGATAAAATGACCATGGGAAAGTGTGTTGTAGGGAAAGAAATTAATGATGGAACACAGTTTTATTTGTACTTAGTTGAATATTTCTTACTGATGCTGAGTATTATTTTCTCATACTGCAACTACTGTTATGAACAATGAGGAAAAAGAGCATTTGATCTGGTCATAAAGGCTGCTGAATTTCATATCAAAAACAGCTTCAAGAGAGGCTCTGGACTCCAGATGAGCACTGTATGTGTGTGAGAAAGAATCCTTTGTGTCCACTGAAGATCTAATCCTGAATTTAATCAGTTTCACTTTGCAGCTGTGTACCTTAAACACAGCACATAGCTTTGCCATCAGGCTGTCCCTTCCATCATGAACAACTCAGGCTTCCCTTGAACAAAATATTTGACCTTCAAGTCCTAAAATCCATTCCTCTCCTAGTTTCTTGTCATACATTCCCCAACGATCATAAGCTATAAATAGAGATAGATGGAGAGAAAAATAAAAGCACTCATTCCCTTGAAACCTTTTTGGCCAGAAGAATTTTGCTGCAGGAAGCAATGGAAGCATGATAACTATTTTGCTTTAAAAAACATTTGAGTTGTTCCACCTAAGCAAGGCCAGCTGATGTGTAAGGCAGTCAGCTATTTTAGTACTGCCATGGAATTGGACAAGGAGTTGCTGGAATACTAATTCCTTTTGACAGGAGCCCTGTAAGTTAACTCCAGACAATTACCTCTGGAACTTCCCAAAAGACAGACTTCAGCCATGGCAAATTTTATATACATCCAGGAAGGCACAGAGAAGGCAACTGTTTATTGTATAATATTGCCAGTTTCAGGGAGGCACAATGGTTACTGGCCATTTTCAGACCCAGGTACTCATTGTCAGGAAGAGACTTATGTGGAAAGTGAGCTGTGGGGGATTGTTCCAAAGACTTGATGCTTGCCCTGTAAAATGTCTCTGATCTCTGGCTATGCTGCAAATAGTTCTGATAGTGCAGATTTCTACCCTCCACCCAATTTCAGTGACAGAAACAGAACTTTTCCCTGCATATATGGCTGGAGATAGGTTGACTGTATTTCAATTAGCAAAGCTAATGCAAAAGATAATGTGAAAGATAAATTGCAGTTTGCAGGAAACATAAATTATATGCAATTTACAGGTAATTTAAATTATATGAGTCTCAATTCTAACGCAAATCTCTTCTTTGAAAGCAAGAGTTAAACAAACATGCAGATCAACTCCTAGATCGATCTTAGTATTGATGGTTTTCAGCTCAACTATTTTGTACATATGTAACAACTTAAACACAGGAGGTAAAATACAAGGCTTTTGCGCCTCGAAAACAGAACCTGCATGATGTTTGGTCATCATATTTTCCTACCTTTGTAAAAGAAAAGAATAGATCTGTCAGCTTTTGGAGCAGGTCATCAACCAGTTGGGCTAGCATGGACCCTTCAATGCAAATTCTGTTTGTTTGTTTTGGAAAATTAATTAAAAATGACTATGTACTTTTACCAAAAGAAATAATAAATTCTACAATGTATTAATAGATCCCATGGCCATTTCAGACAGGTCAAAAAACTCCTTTTGGTTGCATCTATGGAGCCTGAACATAACCCATTTGCTTTTCAAACCAGGGCAGCAGTATTAGTGCACGAAAAAATGTGCACCCATACGAGTCAGCTGGTTAGGCTGGACTAGTTATCTACATAATTTGTGTTAAACTCTTGCTCTCTGGATGGGTGGGTATGTGAGCTGTTACTGCCGTGCTTCCTGGATTTCTGCGTCCCCAATTCCGCGGGATTCTGTGCGGAATGCCAAGACAGTTTTCGCCACCAGATGTCCCCAGGGCCGTGCAGAAGCGGGGGTGGCCGTGTGGCAGGTGAGAGACACCTGAGCTGCTGCAAACCCCGGGGTGTGACACGGGACATTTCGATGGACGTGCTGCTAAAGTTACTGGGGCAAAACCTGCCGGGATGCACCTCATGCTCTACGTTAAACCTGGAATACTTCTCTAGGTTTAGAGTCAGGGTATGCTCACTTTGTGAGCAGCCACCACCACTTGTTTGCAATCCCCTTTGCCACTGCTATGTGGACAGACAAGTTAAAAAGATAAACCAAGCCCCCTGTTTCTAAAGCTGACAGGGATACCTTGATGCTGCTCACAGTATATTGCTCAATCAGGACCAATCTGCCCATAAGCCAAGGCTGGAAATGACTGGACCAACACCTTTGTTTTCAGAGCCCTAGAAAAGTAGGGTTTCAGAGGACACCCTAGGAAAACCCTAGATGGTGGCAGAAAACACAGTAATAAGGCAGAATGGATGAGAATCTATAAACAATCCAAAACATTAAGTTTTTTTTCTACTGTCATTTGAAATATGAAAGTTAAATGTTATCATCCAGGGCTGTGTGTGCAGAACACAGGGATGCAGAATTCACAAAGAAACACTACACTCAAATAAGGAACCAAGAGTCTTTCCCCTTGAGGCACCAGGATACTGGGACTACCAGAACTGCAGAGACAAGAATGGAGATTGCCCCTGAAACTGAAGACAGCTGCTCAGTGGTGTTCTCCACCACCCCAAGCTCAGCATCTCCCCTCAAAGGCCTTACACATTTGTATAACCTGGTGTGCCTCTCAGCAAAATCTACTTACTATACCTTGGCATTCGTAACTTCAGCTCTTCAGGAATGCTGTTAATGCTCCACTGTGGAAGTGAACATTGGAAGACAAGTGTTGGTCACTGCAGGTGGAGTAATGCTCCATGGATAACACTTCCCACACTCTGGTCCACACTGCCCTAATTATGGATTACAAGTGCTGGTGTGCTGATGTAATACCTTCCACGTTGGGTAACTGATTCACTCCTGAGTATTTTTCATCAGGATCTTGACTGCAGCACACAAAACCTATATGCTCCTACTCAACACAGTGATCTTCAGGTTCACATCTGTCTCAGTCAACATCAAGATGACCCCTTCCTTCTTAAATAATGTGTGTAATTCCCTTTGTGCCTTTCTTTCATATTTTGCAGGATGACACTCTTGCCTGCCACCCAACAGTTCTACCTTGTTAGAGCTACCAAGACTGCCTGTCTCACAGGCAAGGTAATTTCATTCTTTTCAAAATAATTACAACATTGTTACTTTGTAATGTGAATGGCAAAGGAGATAAGGGAAAATAACCATGGGAAGGTGGAAAGAACAATTTAATTCAGCAGGCAATTAAATACCTACTAATCATAATGTGGACAAAGGGTTTGCCATGACTCAACAAGTGATAGCTCATCAGCTCAAACACATTTAACTAAGAAGGTGCACATAAAAAATAGAGGAGGTTAGTTTAATCTATTTTTTTGGTTAAAGACTATTTTGGATAATGACAGTGAGCAGAGAGAAGGGTAAAATGAGAACAGTTGTATATATTGATGGAAGCAGCATGACTTTATTACGAACAGAGAAAATATAAAGAATGCACATCCCTTACAAAGATGAAGACTTTCTAAGGAAGTCCTAGGCATTTGGCTTTTGTCCATGCCACTGGGAATTGTGGAAGTTATTTCCCACTTGGAATGCTTCTTCCCTCTTCAAACCCTATGAGTTTCAAGACTTTCCCAATAAAATGTAGCCAGGAATTACTATGGCAAGCACACCAACTGAGGCTTGCAAACCAATGTTGGAAAAGCCCTCACTAGATAGAATGCAACCACTCAAAGAAGATTTCGTGGCTGAGGAAATAAAGGCTTTAAAATGTGCCCAAACAGCACATACAGAAGAGAGTGTAATGGCTCTGCAGAACTGTTCCTCCACTTGCCCAAACTGTTTCTAAAAGCAGAGGCACATGCAAACCCAGAACCCAGCACCTCTTCCCACCCGATTGTGAGCCAAGGACACACAATCCCGCAGACAATATGCTCCATGCTAGATCTCCAGGCCAAAGTTATCACAGAAGCTTTGCACACCCAATTTGCACACCCAAGGGGAATGAAAATAATACTAAATGTGTTCAGAATCTTTCCAAGCATCCTCTGTTAAGTGCTCAGGCCAGCGCTTTAAATGAGCATAGATGGATCTAGAGCCTTCAATGAACTGCCAGTGACTAAACACAGAGAGCTGGAAACAGGATCTGCATTTTCCGATCTTGCTACTTACAATACACCTTAAATGTTTTGGGGGTACATGGGGACAATATTTTTGATAGGGGAATGCCACCATAGTTGGTAAAGGTCATTCAAACTTTCTCACAGTTGATCTATAATTAATTTGGCAAAGAGTTCTGGCAGATGGCAGAACTGTTCACATCAAGCTCTCCAGACAACAGCAGCATTCAGGCCATTTCACAGGTTACCTTGGAGTGCCCAACCCACCCTCTTTGTGCTGAACTGTCCTGCATTTATTGGCTAGGTGAAAACATCTGCACACCCACCCACCAGCCACAATAATACAGGGCAAAGTAACCCCAAGCAAATAAAGTAGAGGTTTTTACTCTCATAGAATCATTTAGATTGGAAAAAGACCTTTAAGAACATCAGGTACAATTGTAAAGTCCAACCTTCACAGATTTACTAAACATTACAAGACAAATGTAACAAAAGGCAAGGTGTCCCAAATTAGATCCAAGAGAGCAGTGCAGAGTAACCCCTGGCTCTTCACTGCCCATATCCAGGCCAACCTTGTGCTCAGCTGATGCTAAACACAGCTCTCAGGAAGATTTTACAGCTTCTCCTATCTCACAAGTCACAGCCCCAAGAAACATCAGGTAATACCTGAAGTGGGGCACCAAGGACCAAAGAGTAAGAAAATTTCTCTGCTAGAAATTGTTCCTCCAGGTTGCTGAAGAAGAAGCTTAGCACTGCACCCGTGCCCGTTTCAACACTTGCTGTATTGCTTTTTTTTCAAGTGTTCGTGTTTCCATAACACCGAGCACAAGCCAGATAAACAAAGTGGCTTTCCCCACTTGCTTGAGATGCTCTGTTCTTACAAAATGATGAGTTCAATAGCACAAGTTTCTACTTTTTTTTTTTCTTAAATCAATACCCTCTCCCTATTATTAGCACTTAGGTGATAGGCTTAAACAGGTACTTTTAGCATCAGCTTAACATTGGAAGGGGAAAAGGAGATGATTGCTGTAAATAATATAAAACCATTCATTTCTTTTTCAGACTGAAGCTTTTTGAGGCCCTTCAACAGGAAAACAATGTTTATTTTAATGTGGCTGACATCATAAAATAACAAAAGCTCTTTTATGACCAGAGTATAGAAGTAAAACTCTTAACCTGCAACATAAACAGCAAAGCAAGTCATCAGTAGTATTAGTACATGATCAAACACTGATAGGTAAGAATTTGTCCCCACTATCCAAGCTTCAAAACCCTGTATCGTCACAGAAAATTTCCATACTGTGGTATGACAGGTCTTAAAGAAAAATTTTGTCTTGGGAGGAAAAAAAAAAAAAAAAGTGGGTGCTTTTTACACACAGCAGATATTTGCTGAAACTTTTCATTAAAGTCCAAGTCTGCTTTCCGACTGAGATGACAGCTTCCAAGAAAATTTTCTGTCAATACTAAGCAAATGATTGAAAGTAACTGCGGAAATTACTTTTTTCCAAATCTATTCATTTTGTTAGTGTTTGACCATTTCCCCATGATGAATTAAACAACAGTTTTTCATAAACAATAACACTTTCTAATTAAAATAAGGGGAGACATAATTTTCATCCCTGAAGAAAATATTTTTTTAAACAAAATAGCTTTATTTGCTTTCTCTGCTTCCCAGACTTAAAACCAATATAGTCTTCTTGGAAAAATAGGTTTCCTTGCAGTCAAACCCATTTTCAGCTGGAAGAAAGCCCTCAGACAAAGCAGCTGTGCTTAGCACTAATAATTAATGCATCTAAAATACCCTTTCATGTGGGCTCCTGAAAGCATTCTACAAATACTGAACTGCACAGAGGCAAGAGAAGGACTTTTGTTTTATTAGAGAGGACACACTAACAAAGCAAGTGCCCACCTTTCAGAAGCAAATATAAACACTGCTGCTGCAACACAGCCATCAGTCCAACAGCCTCTCCAGCTTAGGAGCCTTTTGTTTTCCTGGTGGGGAAGATGCTACAGTCATGGAAGGTGGGTTTTCTAGGGTGAAGACAATCCTTCATGCTCCAGATGTGCTGATTCCTGTAATTTCCAAAAAAAACCTGTCAGCACCTTTCCCTGGGTGACAGGGTCTGCCAAGACAATTTTGGAGAACAGTGCACTCATATGGCTATACAGTGAGAGAAGTTGTTCCACTCCACATGAGGAGTAATTTCTTTCCATTGAGGGCAGCAGAGCACTGGGACAGCTGCCCAGGGAGGGTGTGGAGCCTCCCTCTGTGGAGACATTCCATGCCCACCTGCTCCAGGTGACCCTGCTTGGGGAGGGCATTGGATTGGGTGATGTACAGAGCTCCCTCCCAGCCCCAGCCATTCTGTGATTCTCTAAAAATACTCTCCCACCATCTGACAAATCTCTGTGAGGCCTGCCTGAGTCACTACTGGTATCTAACTACTTTCCATTTCTAGCACTTCTACTACAGGCAAAGAGTTCCACAGCTTAATTATACACTGTGCAACTCAAGTGGCTTTTGTTTGTTTGTTTGTTTGCTTGCTTGCTTGCTCAGGATCCATTACTTACCAGTCCCAACTGAAATTGCTGTGCTATGCAAAAATCATTCCACATGCATCAGGGTCAAGCTGATTTTGCAGACTTTTTAATGTGCAGTGTTCTCTCTCTTCTGCTAGTCTTGAGCCAGCAGTCGACCAACTGAGTCAGTCACTCTTGGTGCCAAAGTCAACCCATAACTTTTATCAGTTTTCTTGTTCTTTCCTTTCAGAATAAAGATCTAGTAGGTTCACTGCTCTGATGCCCCTGGATGAGCAGTAAGAAGCCTACACTAGGTGTTGTTCTGTGTTGCCTGACGTGACCACTTTACTGCATGCCTAGAAGCCAGGATGTATTTTACCAGGAAAATAATTTCCAATGCCCTATATTTTTTTTTTTCTGGTATTAGCGAAGTGCTCGGACCCCACTCTTCTTCACATCATTTCACCCTGGGTAAAAAAAAAAAAAAAATAAAAATAAAAAATCAGCACTGTTTAAAGATATCACAAGCACATTTTCATTTGGAACTTGAAATGCCTGGTCACATTCTTGTAGTTCATGCTGCAAAATTATCCCCAGGGGTCTTACCCAGCTTGACCTTCTTAATCATTGCTTTTCCTTGCAGCATTGATGCTCTGATTTCATGGGCATCCATACCGACCAGGTACAGACTCAGGAATGCAGCATGTCACCTCTCAGGTCAGCAACAGCAAGGCTGTACCAATGTTAGAACCATATTCCTAGCTAATTTCTGACAACAGTCTGGGTTCCCTCCTCATGCTGTAACATGTAATAAGATGCTGCATAGCATTCCCAGGAGTTACTCCAATTTGTCCTGACTCCTTGTGTTCTTGCTTCAGCTTGGTCTGAAGCTCACTAACCTTGTGCTCCATTCTGTTTGCATTTGAGGACAAGAACACCATCGCAGCAATGCACAGTTTGGAAACTTGGTTCCTGTGCCTCCATACAGCGGATACTCTCAACAGGAACACCTGAGTTTCTTTCCTGAAAATTCACTGCTTTCCCAAAGTATTGGCAGTAATTTTTTATTGTATTTTGGTAAGCTCTTTAGCATTTAGCATCTGTATCTTCTTGCTAGAGACACTAGCCTTGAAACTTTGGTTTTTTAACGGCCTTTGTGTTCCAGCTTCTTCTAAACTCAATTATGATCCAATTCCTGCCAGACTTACTCAAACAAAACTTCAGTCTGATGTAAGCAGGAGATTCAGGTAAAGATAAGGGAAGGGGAAAAATCATCAACACATTTTATTTCTAAGGAACCATTTTTTTGGCAAGACAGTTCTAAACACCAGCCAGCTACAGGACATCTGGATTATACTGGAGAGATGGATTCAGTAGAATCCAAAGTGATCCTGAAGTTTTTAAGCCATAATGTCCAGAATAAATAAAAAGCACATGTTTACTTGTTGCAGAAGATACTCAAATTACTGTAATATTAATTATTTAATTCCAAATTTCAACATGGCTTCAGTCCCAGCAGTTAAAAGCCTCAGGCAGAATGGGTATGACTCCCAGAGAAGAATCTGAATGATCAGACAGGAGAGTTTTCCTTAACATCCACCTGCTGTACTCAACTAAAGGTGACTAAAAATACTTTGGGTAATTGGACTGCAACCAAAGAACATGCCCCCACTGCCCTGAGAGATGGGTCTCACTCCCACACCCTGCTCTTTCCCTTGGCTCAGCTTGAAAATTTCAAGTAAAGCACTCAGCCCCTCTCTCTCTCCTCCTGTTTTAGGCCTCCAGGAGTTAGAAAGCAAACACCAGAGAACAACTGCCTCCTTTGCAGGAAAACAGGTCACTTTAGCAGAGGCAGAACCAGGCTTTGGTGCATGATGGGTGGCAGGTGAGTAAAAAGTGCAAAGTTTTCACACGAATGACATTTGAGCTGCAGAAGTCACTCATGTGACAAAGCAGTTGCCATGAAACTGTATCCTCTTCAACAAAAAACTAATTTCTTCACCTCAGATTTTTCTGACATTCTGCTATGACAATATAACCATTTAAGTTTGTATTTGCATCTTGCTCAGTATAATCTACTTGTTAAGTGCCTTTAAGGTATTCTCAAGTTCCACAGAAAGACACTCAAAAATACTTCCACATAATTCCTAAACATCCCAGGACCATAAACGGGTGTTACTTTCAGAAAACAGAATGTGTGCCAAAAAGCTTTAGATCAAAGTATCTTCCAGTAGTTTTACTCCAAATTTGGCCATGAAAAACTCCAACTTAAAAACCAAAACCATCTAATCTAGCCTTGACATTCCACTGTCTGATAACAGCCTTCGTTTAAGGGGGAAGAGACAATTTGACCAAACTAAAGGTGACTCTGATTGAAATGACTACCACTGAAAAAAAAATTATCTAATTTATTGTGGAAAAATGTGCCAGAGAGCTTGATGAAATTTCAGCTGGACAACAAAGTAGACACGTTTCTTTCTTTTAGATGGATGTTTCTTCCTTTTTTGCCTTTTAGTTCCTTTCATAAGAACTACATGGCACTGGCAGTATCAGCTTCCAGGCTCAGTAAGGGCTTCCCCAACCCCTCAACCCCATGTTGTCACATGTCTCAACATTGAAGAAATCTTTTTTCATAGATCAAAGAATCACAGAATAGTTTGGGTTGGAAGGGACCTTTAAAGGCCATCTAGTCCAACTCACATGCAATAAGCAGGAACATTTTTTACTAGATAAGCACCTCATCCAACCTGATCATGAAGGTTTCCAGGGATGGGGCATCTACCACCTCTCTGGGCAACCTGCTTTAGTGTTTCACCACCCTCAACATAATTTTTTCCTAATATTATCTCATTCTACCCTTCTTCAGCTTAAAATCATTACCTTTGTCCTATCACTACAGCCCTGCTAAAATGTCTGTTCTCACCTTTCTTATAATCCCCCTTTAGGTACTGGAAGGCTGTTGTGAGGTCTCCCAGGAGCCTTTGGCCCCAATTCTGTCAGCCTATTTCCATAGGAGAGGTGCTCCAGCCCTTTAATTATTTTTGTGACTCACTCCAACAGGTCCATGTCTTTCCTGCACTGGGCACCCCACAGGTGCAGGTGGGGTCTCACCTGAGCAGGGCAGAGGGGCAGAATCCCTCCTCCCTTGCTGCCCATGTTGTGGGATGAGCTCACCATATGTTTGGCTTTCTGGACTGCCAGAGAACACAGCTGGGTCATGTCCAGCCTCTCACCCACCAGCAATTATCGACAACAGGAGTGGTGCAGCCCAGCTGCAGGTTGCTGTGCATAAACTATTTATCACACTAGATTGCAGTAGTTTTTATTTGGGATGCCATTTTGATCATCACATTCTACTTCCTGACTGCAGATAAAGCCCACTGGCAGATCAGTGTTCTTGCCTGGGAATATTAATGTATTTCTCTGTCAGCCTTCATACTGCTATCTATTCCTTGCTGAACAATTTCACACATTTCACAAAAGGCTTTTGATTGCTTAACAGAGCAGTTTTATCAGAACAAATGCAAATTACTATTTACAACACATTTTTGATTCTCATCTTGGCGTTAAATGGTGTTTCTCTGTTGCTACTCATTTTAAGACTTCACTTAGACCTTTGAAATGAGGATTCACCTTATAAATTAAGAGTATTCACTCTGAGTAAATATTGCATTCACTGTCTAGACTGTTGGAAGATGTCAGATTTCAGCACTCCCCTTATGCTGAGCAGATTCAGATTCCTACAGAAGACAGATGTTTGAAATTCTTGAACAACTGTGTCTTGCCTAACAATACACTGAAGAATCACATTTTAGATGATGGTACTGCTTGTGTGACATCCCCCCATCTCCACTTTTTTCCAATAAAATTAAATGGAGAAAACACAGAAGAGGAAAGCAAAGAGCATTTATTGTCTAAAGAAATTTCAGTTCTGTTCCTGAAGCCAATTTTAAGGTATTCCTTTTTAAAGAAGCTGGGTGTATTTAGTAGAAATTACTCCAAACAGCAATTGGTTTAATCAAGAACATGCCCTTATAGCCCAAGAATTGAGCTGATAAAGCAATTTCTTAATGACTTAGTTTATATAGGCACAAGACAGCTTCTCGTAATTTTACCAGGTTAATGACAAAATTACATACAGCCAACTAGTTCATGTGTGCAGCTGAATCTGACACACTTTACCAGAACAGTTATAAGAAATCGTTAAAATTCTCACACAGAGAAGTTTACCAGCAATAGAGAACTATCAGCCTGAAAGCTGGGGTTTATTTAAGGCATCCTGGACACATTGTATAAACGTCTCCTACAGAATTCAGGGTAAACCCTGAGAAACTGGTTATCTTTTTCTGTGTCATAAAATGTAGTTCTCACAACATGTGCATGTAGCTATTCAGCATGCAGCTCTTTCGAGCACCCATCCTTCAGCAGCATGTGATACCTTTAAACAAAAAGTTTTGTTTTCATGGTACTTAAAATAGGATTTCTGTCAGCATAATTTGTGTTCTGTCTCATAACAATATACATTTTTTGTGTGTTGTGTATTACTTTTAAAGTGTAAGACAAGAAAGCAATTTTTTAAAACAAAATTAATATTGTTGTCTTTGAAAATTAATACAAAACATTTTCTTTTTCCCTCTAATTGTAAACTTGTTAAAGACTTAGGCTAAGCATATTTTCACATTGACTCAGGCTGGGAATAGCCAGTTTTCAGGCAGAATTTCACAGATGTGTAACACAGTTCCATATCACAATCCCATTCTGTATGGTTCATGATTTAGAATACACCATTACACCTATTCAGAAAAAGATCCAAAACTTTAAATGGACAGGTGGCATGTGCTGGTGTTGCTTCATAAGTAGTTGATTGTTAATTAGTTAATTGGCAGCTTCTATTTAATCCATGACATCAAGCTACAAAAAAATGAGACTCCAAGTATCTACAAGTATCTACAAATATCTATAGTATCTCTTACAAGTATTACACTGAACACTAAGTTTTAGTGTAACATGTAAGGAATATAACTGCTAGTTTGTCCAAAGAGTTTGGGGTGTTTTGTTTAACTTAAGTGTTAAAGAAAATAATAATTTTAGCTTTCAAGGTACAGCACATTTGCAAAGAAGTTGGATTTCAAACTGAGTTCAATGCTTTTGGTCATCACCATGGAAATGTGACTACTCAGGCACAAGAAATTTCTTTGGTACTTTTATTTTTCTTTTCTCTAAGCACAGCATTGGTGACAGCTTTTCTAAATTTAGAGATGTACCTGGAACTAGAACTTTGTCTTTTCAAATCAGATCTCCCTCCACATTCTCCTTACCATCCCTGCACAAAGATTAACCTAACCCCTCTTTGCTGAACAATACTCTACAAAGCACTACTCTCTGAAGAAAATAGTCTAATTTTGTAAAAATCATTTATTCTAAAAAATTGGCACATCAATGAAAAGATTGCTCTGAAAAGATTCTATTCTTATGTATTGTAACATCTCTAAAATGCCAAAGTTCTCAGTTATGAAGTGTATGCCACTTAGAACTGCTTCACATCTTGAGCAAAAAAAAGACACAACAAGCAGAAAGCAGCAAGATTTCAGCAAATGTTAATAAAAACGTTCAGTGCTTCTGACATTAAAGAGTGGTTTAGATTGGAACAGATCTTTAAGATCAAGTCAAGCATTAACCCAGAATGGCTAAGGACAACATTAAACCATATCCCCATGTGTGACATCTACATATCATTTTAGATCCCTCCACGGATGTTTACTGTATCACCTCCCTGGACCAGTGCTTTTCACCATTTCTGTGAATAAATTCTTCCTAATGTCCAAAGTAACCCTCCTCTGCCACAGCTTGAGGCCATTTCCCCTTCTCCTGTCCCTAAGAGCAGAGCCCGATCCCCCCCTGGCTGTCCCCTCCTGGCAGGGACTTGTGCAGAGCCAGAAGGGCCCCCTGAGCCTCCTTTTCTCCAGGCTGAGCCCCTTTCCCAGCTCCCTCAGCCCCTCCTGGGGCTCCAGCCCCTTCCCAGCTCCGTTCCCTTCTCTGGGCACGCTGCAGCCCCTCAGTTCCCTGTGCTGAGGGGCCCAGAGCAGGACACGGCACTCGAGGTGTGGCCTCAGCAGTGGCAGCACAGGGACGGGCACTGCCCTGCTCCTGCTGCCGCCCCACGGCTGCCACAGCCCAGGGGCCATCGGCCTCTTGGCCACCTGGCCACCCCTGGGCTCGTGTCCAGCTGCTGTCACCAGCACCCCCAGGGCCTTTCCCAGCTTGCCAGCCCCTCTGCCCCAGCCAGGAACTGACTGAGGGGCCCCTCCATCCCCTCATCCTGACCTTTGATGATGTTGAACAGGCCTGGCCCCAGCTCTGACCCCATGGGAACCCCACTGGTGCCCAGCCCGGCTGGACGTCCCTCCATTCCCCACCACTCCCCGGCCCTGCCCTCAGCCACTCCTTCACCCACACAACAGGGCCCTGTCCGTGAGCAGCCAGCTCCTCCAGGAGATGCTGTGGGAGAAGGTGTCAAAGGCTTTGTGAAGCCCAGGCAGACACAGCCACAGCCTTTCCTCAGCCCCTGAGCAGGTGACCTTGTGGAGGAGGAGATCAGGTTGGTGAGGCAGGACCTGGCTGGGCCTGACGCCCTGGCTGTCCTGTTCCTGTTGCTGATGGCACTCAAGATGATCTGCTCCATGGCCTCCCTGGCACTGAGGGCAAGTGACAGACCTCTAATTCCCTGGATCCTCCTTCTGACCATTCCTGTAGATATGTGTCACATTTTCCAACCTCCAGTTAACTGGGACCTCCCCAGTTTGCCTGGACTGCTGGTAAATGATTGGAAGTGGTTCAGTGAGCTGGCTCAGCCAACTCCCTCAGCACCCCTGGGTGGATCCCATCCCACCACTTGGGAGTGTCTAGGTGTTGTAGCAGCTCACTGACCATTCCCTCACAGATTATAAGGGCAACATTCTGCTCCCATTCCTGTCTTGCACCTGAGGGTGCTCACCAAACAAGGTAAATGTACTGTCCAGTACTCTTCTTTCTACTGAAGTTTGTCTTTGAAAAGAATAAGTGCAGATGCTTGGAAAAAAAAAAAAAATACAGGCAAATAATGTCTAGACCCAAATGAAGCAAAAGATAACCACAAACAACTTGTAAAACACCAATGTAGCAAAAAACACCTACTTCTCAAATACTTGTAAATAAAAAGTCCAACTAAGTCAACAAGAAAAATATTGCTATGTTTCTACTTGCTAGCTGTAAAGGTTTTTTTTAACTACCAGATAATGTACTCTCATTTTAAAACACTAAAAATATTTAAAAATATTTACTTTAAGAATGAAGAAAATCTAGACCAATGCAATGTGAATTACAACAATAGTTCAGTTACTTTTCTAGTTAAAGGCATTAAATTGGTATATTTTTATGGTGTCACACAGTGCAATGTGATTAAGCCTTATCTAATTACTTTCTTATTTGGGATGTGCTACAGTGAACACTTGACAGTACAAATCAGTGTTATCAAAATGAAATATAAGAACTGGGGAATAGGAAGATGTGAAACAAGTGACACAGTAGGAAAAAAATATATACATGATTGTCACATTTTTGAAACTATCTTTTAAACATATAAGCATTTGAAGTTATCATAAATACAAAAATTAGTAAACTTTTAACCACCATAAAAATTTGTAGTTTTAACTCACAAATCCAACATGTGCATTTACACATAGCTTACATAACACATTCCAAAAGGCAAACCACAACACAGCCCTGTTCTCATTTCCTTAGAGGAACTTCTCAGCCAGCCTAATCTGGAAGACAAACATCTTCATGACCATCACAAGGATTTTAAGCCACTTATTCTGTTTTCTTTGCTTGTTTTTTCTTAGCACTCTCATGGTGCTGCTCAGAAGGCTGGTCACAGACTGAAGAGCCGTTGGAAGATGTGGCACCTTCACCCTTCACTTTGGAAGGTATCTTTCGTGAGCCAAAAAACATTTGGCCCATTGCAGCCTCAAAGGGAGCAAGTGGAGAAGTTGCACATCTTGTCAACATCATTTTTACCTACGAAGAACAAGGATCAAGTTACAATAAAAGTTGTGATGGCTTCACAGGTAAACAAGTTCAAAGCTGAAGGGGTGTATGGCATTTTTAACTTTCTACACAAGCATGAGGCTGTGCCACCACTAACAGAAGTCTGCTCATTTTAGCTGAAATTGGTCAAAGAATGCTTTTCTTTCTGACCAACACTCTTCAGACAGCTGTGAAGGGGATCTACAGGGAGGCCATAGAGGGATTCTTCATCAGCAGCTGTAGCAACAAGACAAGGGGGAATGGATACAAATTGAAAGAGGGGAAATTTAAGCTGGATTCCAGGATTCAATTCTTTACTGTGAGGGTGGCGGGATAGAAGTTGCCCTGAGATGTTGCTGATACCCCAACCCTGGTAATGTTCAAGACCAGGTTGGATAAACCCTTGACAAACCTAGCCTAGAGGAAGATGTCTCTGCCCATGGTAGGGGGATAGAACTGGATAATCTTTGAGACCACTTCCAGCCCTTAACATTGTATGACTCTATGATTCTATGAGCTAGACATAAACAATATGCACAAAAACACTCTCTGTAAGATTGATCATCCTGAGAGTAAATCACATTTAATGCCATATAACTAAGGTGAAGAGCAACTTTTATGTGTAAGTTCTGTGCCTTGTTCAAACTGAAAAACTGTAAACAGAGTGGCTTCCTTCCACTTAAATTGAAAGAACAGAATGTGTAAGGACCTGAATGTATAGGTGCATAACCAGATTTTAATTAGAATTCCAGACAGCCATAATCATTCCATAAAGTTCAGAGATTTAGGTGGACACCCCTTAGGACACATAACATGGAATAACCAGGATTGAAAAACCTGTTCTTCAGATCCAGGTACTGAACAAGTTAATATTGCAACAGTTTCAACAGCTTTCAGAGACATGACAAGTTTATAAGAGATTTCATTAAAGGACTAAGCTAGATACACTGTGGCTTTATTACTTTGTTAGTGAAGTGGGTGGTAGAGTTCCTGACTGTCAGTACAACCATCAATGTAAGGATTTAGTTACTCCAGTGTAACCAGACAGCCAGTTTCTGTGGACACCTGCAATTTGTCACTTCCAGAATAGCATTCCTTTCCCTCTCCATTCCCAGCATCCACAGTTCAACAATGCCTTTATCAGTTCAGATGGAAAATCAAGGCCACAAGCTTCAAGTCTTGACTCCCTAAAGTAACTTCTGCAGAATTAAACTTGTCAGCTCCTTCACAGAAAGGAGACTAGCAACTACACTTCCACACATTCTCTGGTCTGTTCAACACCAGCTCTGAAACTCTTAAAATTGTCAGATATCTGCTAACAGAGATTCCTTTCTTATAAACTAGTAATCCAGAAGAAAAGCATCATCCTGGAAAGGAACAAGGCTTGAGGGACTGAAGACTTCAATAGAGAAGTAGTGTCTATTCTATTAAAAATAGTTACAGCTACTTCAAAATAGTTTTGGTATGCTTTCCCTTCCCACCCAAACACTTATTTTGTGAACACTTTAAATCAAATGAGAATCCAGCTGGCTTGTTTTACAAACCCACTGGTGACAGCATAGGTACAGACAAAAGACAGAGAACAGGAGAGTTTCTTTATACAAGAATAAGCTTTTTTTGAGATTACACACATACAAGCCTGGGATATCAAATATTGAGTGCCAAAATTCCTGATTTTTTTTCTCCTTTTCCTCCCCATCCCCTGCATACATTGAACAGAGTCAGTATAACAGAACAGGTCTTCCATTCTGCTTGTGTATAGAACACTAAACACATTACTTCAGCAGAAGCTGGCCTTTCCATCCAGAAGCATGCATTTTGAAAATTAAATAAAATATTTTCTCTTATTTGGTCACTAGCAACACTTTCAGATCTTACCTTGAAGACAACAAGAAAGATGGTGTATAAAAACATAAGGTTGTGTCTTGCTATTGGCAAGTATTGTCTGCGTTGCAGGGTGAAAAGAACTGCTCCTATCAAAGTTGCCTTCACAGGGCTAGAAATCAAACAAAGAATGTTAATTTCTCTTCTCTGCTCTACAGTGGAAGCTGCCTGGAAAGCAGTACATGTTCTTAGTGTGGAAAAGAATTGTCCCTGAATAGAACTAATGAAAACTTGTGCTAAAAGTGGTGAGATCCAAAATCCAGCTATAACTAGATTAAGATTTTCACTTTATATACTATTACTATGCTTTCCGTCCACATATCATCAAGTCTGGCACTACTTTGCACACCCAGCAAACTCCTATTTGACAAATACTCCTCAAATCAATGCTTCTATTCAGACTTTATATATCAGTTTGATTCTCTTCTTCTTCTCCCAACATGTTTTATTGTAAAGTTAAATTACAGAGCTCACACTACATGGACTAGACATAAAAACCAGTTCCTATACTATACTGCAGGAGTTAGTTAGTTATTCCATGGAGTTGCTTAAGGTGTTGAAGAGTAACACAGTCCAAGTCTTGATCCACTGTAACACTCCAGAAGCTCTGGGACAGTATCAGCTTAGACCCAACTGGAGCCAGGCCTGTGTAACCAGGTTTTGTCAGTACAGCTGTGCTGACCTAAGACATGCAAAAATTTCCAATCTATTTCCAGTTTACAGTGATCTTTGTTGTGGTACTAAATCCCCTCCTAGGTATGCAGACAGAAACCAAGAGATCTTTGGTCAGTTATCCAGAATTTCGTGCATTTCTTAATCTACATGTGACATGTGCAGGGGATACTCCTGCATCCACCACATCCAGTGGTGACACTCCAGAGCATCTACTGTAGATCTGTTCTTCACTGTTGTTTCAGTAACCAAATTTTTTGGGCTCAAGAAGCCCAAAAAACAACCCTGTGTACACAGGCATCTCATCCATTTGCAGGATGTTTGATGTGTTTAACTCTGTAATTTAATTCAATTTAATCCTTTCAAGACTTACACATAAACAAAACTTTAAAGATCTTTTTTGAGTTACTTTGCCCATCGTGGAGAAAGAGAACACATGCAAGTGATGCCAATCAGTAAGCACTGCTCTGGTGTTGCACCTGTAAAGACAGTTTTATTTGTGTCTAGAGTACTATTTTTGACAGTCACCTTTTCTTCTGGAAGTTTACTTTCAAGACTGCCATTTAGGCACTGACAAAAGAAAGAGAAATTCTAAATACTTAGAATTTCAGAAAAAAACAACTAACACAATCCACAGAAAGTTTAAATATTGCCAAAGAGAAGGCTACAAATGTCTCTCCTGTTATTCTGTGTCTAGGAGTGGCTGCTGAAAAGCAAGACAGCTTTTTAAAAAATAAAATTATTATTTTTAAAGACCCGAGTGTAACCTGAGAAAGATCAAAAGAATTTTAGGAAATTATCACAGTGACCTTATCTTGACTTACAATAATAGCTTGTGGCTTTCCAGCCTGTTTCAATTCTCATTTTACAGAGAAAACCAGGAGGCATGCAATATTCCTCATTCTTTGCTTCTGCAAGAGAAGTAACTTTTCCCATCTTGCAGGTCATTTCTGCTATACTGAATAACCAATTTGTACCTTCTCAAATAATTGGTGTCTTTGGAGGAAAATAGCACTGGCAGCAAAAGTAAGAGTGACAGTTCAAAGGAAGCCATCTTAGTGATACTCAGAACATACACCAAAATTCACTGGTGTATTTCTAGTACTTCTGTACTTTCATTTTTGATAGAAGACCATGTCCCTGTAAGAAAAACTGAGCCATTACTGCTTTCTAGCAATTCCCCACTAGGTCTTTACTACTTTCTGGCAAGTTCTGTTGACTTCTCTTCCCATCTGCAGCTCTTGGGCTATGAACGAAAAATGGCTAAAACATCTCCTAAAAGCCCCAAAGACCATCATCCCATCTTTTGAGGATACACACCAAAACAGAGTGCAAATATGTCCCAATGCGTTTCTTTATTTTTGGCCTAAACCACTGAAAGTAAGCATCATCACAAGGAGTTAGCAAAACAACAGCTAACTTGTTGCAGTTTTTATAAAAAACTTACTAGGACATCTGCAGGAGCTCATTGGTTTCAGGTTTCCACACTCCTCTCACCAGCTGCTCAAAGTTGGAAATTAGGCCACCACCAGCACCTAAAATTGCAGAGATTTATGGCAAGTTTCCACTGACTGCTACCACTACTATGCCATTGCTCCCAGGAAAACTCATGACACCAGGTGCTAAATATGGCACCAAAACCCAGACTTAAGTAGACTTAATCCAACTTTTCATGCAAACAAGACTCAAACAACAGCCACAAACCTTTAGAGTTTGAGATACTCAGCAAGAACCTCAGGTCTGCCTGTGACAGCATCTAAACTGATGCAATCATCACATTCACATATGTTGCTCCCCACAGCAGCACAGAATCAACCATAAACAAGAGCTTCACAGCTACTTTCTGAAGTGACCCTGATGGTGGGGCTGCAAATACAGCTGTCAGGAAGGTGCTTCCAGAGCTCCAAATGGCAGACAGGCAAGAAGGGTCATCCCCAGTTTTAAACCCAAGTCATGGTTATAACCCAAAAACCTAAGATAACCAGTTCTCTTCTTCAGCCTCATGCAGGGACGCAGCTCTTAGGCAATAACACTGTTGGAAAGTTCAGCAACAGCTACACAGAAGATTTACCTCTTTATTGTCATCAACTGCCCATCCTACAAGTTCTTGTATGACTACTGAAGGGAACTTCCCTCAAAGCCCTTCAATGTCACCTTTAATTCAGGCAGAAAATCTGCAGCACAGGCTTTTTCCTTGAGGGGACATCAGATTTCATCAGGACTGCCATGCCCAGCACAGCAAGGATGGTGCTACAGTTCTGCTCTGGGGCTAGACATTTAAACACCACTCCAAAACACCCCAAAGCCTCAGAACAAGATGCTATGCACGTTACCTCTGGCCCAGCCCACAGCTACCATGACAAGCCAGGCATCTTTGTAGACAATGTCTGCATGTGCAATGCCATCTGTGATCTTCCAAGTCCTTGTCACTTCTTTCATTCCTGCCACCAGAAGACGAAGAGGCAGAAAGGAAAAGCAGCGGCAGAATATGTCTTCTGGGCAGTAAAACACTAGATACCTGAAAATAATCACAAAAAAAAAGTTAGCCACATTTTTGCTAAGGAATTATCTTTTCATAATCTTTAAAGATGTTTTTGGCATATGACTAGCAATGCTTGATACACTTATGACTACTCAAAGTCTTGTGGTACACATCTTGGAACAAATTTGAAAAGCTTCTGAGTATGCCTGAGCTTTTGCACCAAAACCAAACACTATTGCCTCATTGTCCCAGAGAAGAATCCATTAAAGTACATGTGAAACAGTTTCACATTTTCCCAATTGTTCTACAATTTATATAATCACATTTTTATAATCCAAGTTACTAAAGTGGTATCTGATTGACTTTGTGTGGTTTGAGTTAATTTTGTGAGTTATATTTAATTTAGTTTTGTGTAGGGGGTTGTTTTGTTTTGGTTTTTTGTTTGGTTTTTTTGGGTGGTAAAAAGAGTAGTAAATTAAATGCTGATTCTATGCTTCCAGACTGTAGGTACCTGGAATTATATAACCTCAGCAAGAATGCCTCCACTAGTTAGTGTCATGCTAGATGAAATGCATGGCTATTTTTAAACACATCTAAGATCTTAGTACTCACCAATTCTAGCTTTTCCAGCTTGCCAATTACAAGCACACTTCTTTATTCAAAGCACTGAAAGAACATTACTCAAAATACCTTTGATCAACTTGCTTTTAAAACCAAGTAAAGATGGCTAACAGTTAAATCCTAAGTGACAGTAAATTTTAGAAGATTAGATTATGTAGTGTTTTATTGTATCTCTTCAATAATAAACAAAATTCAGTTCCTACTGAGACATTCACAAAAACCCAATCAAGATTAAGTATCCAGACTAAATAATTTTAAGTAGATTATTTCAGCACAGGAGTAAGTGTAATAATTGCATAAGAGCGGAGAAAGTATTTAAAAATAAGGATAACCTTTTGTTATCAAAAAAAAAATAAATAATAAAGACATTTTGCTTTAAGGTTTTAGATCTCAATCCTGTCTACCAAGAATTTCTGAGGCCTTTCCAGATGTCTCTGTATGCAACCAGGCTTCAGCCAAAGATGCAGAGAGAGGATGTATTTTAGAGGCTACTGCCATAAGCCATTTAAGCCACCTACTCACCAGACAACTCACACCAGAATTGATTTACATCTGCAGAATGTGGGTTTAGAACCCTGAAGCACCGGTGACAGGACTGAGGCTGGCACTGAAGGCCCACCACGACATTCCTGCCTGTAATCTCTGCTAACAGTAGATGCCGCTGTCCTACAGACTATTTACGAGCATTCCTCAAGCCCAGAACAACTTCATTCACTTTCCAGTTCCAAGCATGGCTTGGGGAATTTCATTTTGCATGATCTGGGACCAGGAATTAAGGTCATTACACTCAGGAAGAGGGGATTTTGTAAAGCTGGAAGCTTAAAATGTTTTGTAATATTCATAGCACCCCACTAAAACCCTCTTTAAGTTGTGCATGACAAACCACATTTGACCACAGTGAGTTAAACAGAAATCCTGTTCTCTTCAAGCGTAGCCCTAGCACATGGCACTTGATGAAACAAGCAATCAGTCTGCCCACATCAGACTAACAGAACTACAGGCAGATTCTGTAAGCTCTGTTAATAATTCACTAATTAATACATATTATTAATTTCACCCATTTGCCTAAATCCAATATGTCATCTCCTATTGCAACACAAAGACCACAAAACTAATACATATTCCCAGACAGATAGAAACTTTCTTTCAGTTTAATGAATTTGCAGTTGTAAAACTTATGGGGCTACTGGAACTAAAGGATTTTAGGCAGGTCAGTCTATCCAAATATAGTGATTGAGCTTTCTAAATTCAAAAACCCACTGCTGCTTATAATTTCTGTTAAGTTTGAAGTTTTCTTCAAAGATCACTTTCTGGAACAAATGAACTCCACTTGAAGGACACATTTATATGAAAATAACTCCAGAATATTTTTTATATTTTCATTCTTTTATTTTTTAATTCCAAAGCTTGCCAAATTGCCTCATACTTGATTCAAGCATACAATTCAGCTGGCTACTGTCTTATGCAACAACACCCACCCATCTGGGAAGGAATGAAATACTGAAAAAAAAATATATATGTCTGGTAGTAGGAACTGGAAAGATGTGTCTTGGAAACTCAGTTACAGGAAAGTGCAAAATTTTTACATCAGCCAGGTTCTGGGCTTCAAGAGCTACTTTTGCAAAACTTGACTGCTTTTATGACATACCTGTGTTCAGCCAACCAGCAACTGAATTAACTTTATTATTATTTTTCAGCTGTTTGACCAGGAATACTATAAAAGTCTAAGGCAAGTCTAATCTAGCAACAGAGCATTTTGTAACACAACAGGCTCTAAGAGATGCTCTCTATTACCAAAGAACAGGATCAAAATAGCTGCTGTGACCCTCTGGATGAAAAGACAACATCCAAACCCACAACACTTCTAAGTAAAAATTATGATTTACATAGAACCTTAATAGAACAGTCTCAGTTCACAACAATAGCTTCCTTAGAGCCAATATTAGTTATCTTACCCCATTGTGGCTACTTACCAGACTGAGGATGCCAGTAGAATATTTATGGTCTTTGCCAGAAATGCAACTGGAGGTTCACCAAGCATCAAGGAGGACAAAACTGAACCCCCAAAGCAATAAAGCATTGCACTAAACCAGCAGGCCAATGGACTTCGCACCGACACTTCCACAACTCCTGTGGGAAAAAAAACAGCAATAACAGTAACAGCATAAACAGAAATGAAAACTGAATAATAACACCATGTTTTAAAGGTCAGTATTTTTCAATTTAGTTCCTTCAGGTAATGAAAAATTCTCCAGCAACTGGCAGGCTCTCACAGGAAAATTTTCCAGAAATACAAACCTAAGGGTACGGTGACTTTAACCTACGCCTCCTAAACAGAAGTGAAAGGCTGACAAAGTGTTCCCTGAACATCTTTTGTGCATTAGTTTGTTATATCTGGGTACCATGAAGAAAAGGCTTTCAGAGCATGGCAGCAAGGTCCTGTTGTTAACAGCCTGACACAGGAACACACTTGCTTTCAAATTTGTATTAAAAACACCTAAGTGGCTTATCTAAACAGGATTGCTAACATTTAGAGGGTTATTCTAGGAATTCCATTTCTGCTTTTGAGTGTTCCAAGAATTCAAGGTAACTGTTTTGCCTTCTTTCTTTGTAATACCGGGCTGTGATTGCTGGCCAAAACGAAAATGGCATCCAAAATAATTATCAAATCGTTTTCACCTGCACTCTCAAAGAGAGGAAGAAAAGGTTACCTTGAACTATAATAATAAATGTAAATTTCCCTAATTATTAAAAGGTTGACAGTTTTGTTTATTTCATTATCTTTAAAATAAACTATCCTTTTAAAATGCAAGGGAACTATGCCAAAAAGAGTACTTAATATTAAAATATTATACTGGAGGTAATGGGAAATATTAACTATTTTCAGAGGAAAACAATATTTTACCAAAACTGGAAATATCCTCAAGTAGTTGTTTTGATTATTTCCTTCTACTTTAAAAGTTCAGTGTTGCCAGAACTTCCCCTTTACACTGGTTCTGAGCTCTGTTTGCCTGAATGAGTTTAATTTTCTGAAGTCCAAAGGCTGAAGTTCACAAAAGCACTACTGTCTGCCCCAAAATGAATTTGTCATCTGTCCCCAGTTCAGAGTAGAAGCTTTGGTTTATCAGACACTTCTGTAAGAAAAGAAGCTTCTTACCCAACATGAGAGGCTCAAACATTTAAAAAAACATACAGCACTCTCAAAACAATTCATTAAATATATTAACAAGACTGTTCCAGTTTTAGTGCTGGCATAGATATCAAGTACTCCAACACTATCTAAATGTCCTGATGCAGCCAACTTGTAAAAATGAGCACTCCTAAGCATTACAGAATACCTGAATATAAAATAATATCTCTTTTATTTTTAACTATTTTGTAATTTATTTTTCAAATTGCATTACCTGGTGCTCCAAGTAAGACACTTGTAAAATATTAATGGCTTGTGTTTACTACTTTTGGAGTAAGTTTAAAATTAGGTATCTATTCTCTCTTCAAATCCATCTCCTGCCTTCCAACAACAACTAGCTTCTCCACATTTCCTTTTCCCCACAGCTAGCATCAAGTGGCTTTCAGTTTTGAGGGCACATCCAGCTTGCTTTCTACAAGTAAGCTTTGAAACAATGCAAGTAAATTTCTTCATTTTACAAGTAAAAGGTCAAGAAACTGGAAACTACTGCACTTCAATATTTTTCTATTGGTCAGCCCTAGAAATGGATCAAATGCCTGTTTTTAACAATTTATACCTGCTTTCTTACAAGGAATATACCAATACAGAAGGCAATGGGGCAAAAAACGTTGATACTAATTTAAATATCATCTTAGCTTTGCTACCTAAATTATGACTGGGGTGTAGCCTTTCAGAAGACAGTTTTAAGTAGGTCACATGTTTTTATACAAAGTGGTCATTTATATTTGTCCTCTGATGCATCCTCTAAAATTAATGAGGCATCACACTGCCATGCAATGGTGAATCAGCCAGAAGGCCACAAGCTCTGCAGATGTACACTTCAGAAAGTTAAGGAAAGGTTTCAGAACACAAGGACTAATTTTGAGCTTTAAGTTTTAAGTATTGTTCCTGAACAATAGTAACATTAAAAGAAAAAAAAACAAAAAAAACCAAAAAAAAAAAAAGAAAAAAAAAAAAAAAAAAAAAAAAAAAAAGAAAAAAGACAAACTCAAACATCACAAAACAAAACACAAAACAAACAAAAACACCCAAACAAACAAAAAAACCTTACCAACTATTTCTGCCAATAAGATTATATCTGCTTTAAACTTTTCAGCATAAAAACAGGTAATAATGCATATTACACACACATCTAGTGAGCAAACCAGGACGATATGCACAAGTTTTTTCTAGTAACCCATTCAACTATATACAATATCATTAGTTAAGATAAAGGATTTATAGAGTCAGACTCAACAGAGAAAAATTATGCTGGAGAAATAATTTCTCTTCAAATCACCTGAAACACATCACAAAAAAATGTCAGAAACAAACCAAATATGGCACATCAACACCTTTTGCTGTCTCTCTATCCCAAAAGAAGAAAATTGCCAGTTCTACAACTGGCTGGAGTTACAGACTAGCAACTCCTAAGCCATCCTAAAAGCAGTAATCAAGGACTCTTCTTTTAAAACACGCAGAAAGCAACAACTTGGTTGTCACTTCTGCAGTTTTCCAGTCACAAGCGGGCAAGAAAGCCTGACCAGGAGGGTTGGAAAAGTCCCAGGTAGTGTGCACCCATCCATGGTCCAAATGCCCACACTGAATCTGATTTTAAGCAGTGGGGGTGGGTTGGTATTTTAATGAGACAGTAATCTGGGATAAAGCAAATGTAGCTGTAACTTGACCACACACTTCTTACACCACCAGGCACTCATGGCCCGTTATTTCCCTGTCAAATATAGCCACTGTTTTAAGTTTCCAGGAAGAACATAAAGCCTAGACAGCGTTAATTGACAATAATATATCCATACTGAGTATTCATAATAACTGCTATTTCAGTTATGATTTAATACTCAGTTCAAACCACTTGGGAAGTGAGAAACAGGCCAGCAGGCAGGCACCTGGATTACACTTATTAATTCCAAGTGTTAGAAAATACTCAGGAGTTCCGAACTACCAGCTATTAAGCCAAGAAGAAAAAAATAAATAGGAGCATGGATCTGACCAAACTTCTGACAGTAATTTTACTTTCCATAAGTGTTGCCTCACCAAAACTATGCTGATGCAAAGCATGAGGCCTCTCATCCTGGTCTTTAGGTATGCCCATTCCAGAGAAAAGTTTAAAGGTATTGCATGATCATGTCAAAAAAGTTCATTTCTAAATGGAACAGACACATTACACTATGCCACAGCACCCATTAAAAATTTTAGCAGCATTAATAAAGTTTGGTGAAGATTCTTGAATACATAAGGATTTTTATACCAGTCTTCACAGTCTGTTAAGTGCATTTCACCAGCAGAAGGTCAAAATTCACCTCAGAACATTTAGAAAGGGACCAAAGAACAAGCTCTCACTAAACAAACAGTGCAGAGCCCTATAAATCTGAGGCAAGCAGCAGCTCCCAAATTTGCACTACAATCCCAAAAGCCAGCTCAGTTTTCTACAGTTATCACCTGGGATACACAGTTACTGTAAACATGTCTAAACCCACACCACAAGCAGCTTAATTCTAAACGCTGAAACAAGGCCAGTGTCTACAGTGTTACACTTGTGACAGCAAATATCAAAACAAAACAAATAAAAAAAAATAAAAAAAAAAAAATAAAAGGCAGTCTTGGGGTTAACAGCCACAGTATAGAAGATTTTCTGGAAGAGAGCATGTAGAGACTGAAATGCCATGATGTGCTTTCATTCAAAACCTCATTAGCAGGAGTGGAAAGCTTAGCTAAATTCACTTTACTATCCTTGGGGTACAAGCCACTAGCACAGGACCCACCCGTGAGAGTCCTGAGCTGTTTCCTACAAGGCAGAATGGCCTTAAGGCATAAACCAAAGGATGTAAAATAGCCTCTCAGATGCAGCTCTGGGCAGAGATATTGGCCTGTGTTACACGTGCCTTCTCTGCACCCATAAACCGAACTTCCAGGGGCCTCAACCCTTCTACTCCTGAGACTTTAAAACTGAAACAAATGCATAACTGAATAAAAATTAAAAGGTTTCCAACAAAACTCTTGTTTGTTTTCGCCAGCGCCTCTTAAGTTCTGGCAAGCAAGTAAAGCTTGGCTGGGTGTCTTTTGCGGGAGGTGAGACATCGCTTATGGGCAGGTGAGCTAATGCAAGCGGCAGACAATCCCATTTGCACGGCTATGGGGTAACCGGGTCGGCTGCTCCCCTGGGGACCCCCATCCTCAGCCTGCCGGGACGGGGCACCCCGCGGGACACACGGGGAGCAGGGCCGGGGGAGCACGGGGGAACACCGGCATTGGGGTGGGGGTGTGGGGTGTCCGCCCCGTCCCGTCTCGCCCCGCTCACCCCGCTGCTCCTTCAGCGCCAGCACGGAGGCGACATAATGCGCCAGGTCGAAGAAAGGGAACATGCGGAGGCGGGAGAAGCTCAGCGGCACCTGCCACAGCTCCATGGCAAGGCACGGAGCTCCCGGAGCGGCTGCCCGGGACGGGAGAGGCAGGAGAGCCCTTAGGACGCGGCTTGGCCGCTCCGGGCCGCCGTCAGCGCGGGGCGGGGCGGGCGCGGCGCCTCACGGGCCAGTGCCCTCCCTCAGCCCCGCAACGAGGCTCGCCGAGGTGCCTGCCGTGCCTTTTGTTTGCCTTTTTTTGGTCAAAATGCTGATAGTCCTGCTCCATGCACGGTTTGAGATGGGTTGTGGCCTCCCTCAGAGCCCTTCCTGCGCTGCTTCCCTGCGCATCTCATGCACAGGTCGATACACTTACCCTGATACATTATATTTTTTTCTCTTTTTTCTATCTTAGTGAATACTTCTGAAGCTCATCAAGAGTATTTAGCATTACCAGTATGTACGGTGGTTCCACATGTGGGCTTTCCCAGGTTGATGCCATCTGTTCATCAGTTACTGAGGGTATTAATGTTCTCCAGATCGTATCAGAGCTCAGCAGAAACACCTTAAATACATCTTTGCATCCATTTTGATAGTGAAGGCTATTGCTAACTTTGCCTCCTTAAAGATCTGTGTCCAGCATTGTACCAATCCCACAATATTTCTAGCAAAGCTGGTTTGCTCGTGAGCTACCCAAGAGAAACATTTTCAAAGGTCTGCTAGCTCCAAGATATATGACATTTGCTTTTTCTGTGTTCACCAGACTAGCTAACTCAAAGGATCTGAAGGAAGTTCATGTAATCAGGATTACATGATAATCCTACATTAGGATATAGGATGGCTGGGGTTGGAGGGGACCTTAAAGCTCATTCATGGGCAGGGACATCTTCCTCTATCCCAGTTTTCCCCAGGCTCCATTCAGCCTGGCCTTGCACACTTCCACAGGAATTGGGCAGCCACAGCTTCTCGGGGCAACCTGTGCCAGGGCCTCCCCACCTTCACAAGGAAGAATTTATTCCTTTTATCTAATCTAAACCTATTCTCTTTTAGTATGAAGTCACTCCCCCTTGTCCTCTCATTATGTGCCCTTGTAAACTGTCTCTCCATCTTTCTTACAGGCTCCCTTTAGGCACTGGAAAGCTACAATTTTGTCACAACGAAGCCAAGGTATATCCACTCGGCACTGTTCTTGATGGAACACTGTTAAGGTTTGTTGTTCTCCTCTTTTCTGCATATTAACCTTTCTTTCTCTCCTCCCTCTTGAGGTGGAGGTTAAGTTTACTAGTTTGTGAATTTTTGTCTGGCTTTCCCTACTAAATTTTCCCTGAGCTGTTTCTGTCTCTTCCATTCAGTTTCCACATGCTGGTGAAAAGAACTTTTAAAGGCTCTAAGTTTTGCACAATGTATGGTGAAGTTGAGCAAAGCAGTCTGAAAATGTGCAACTTTCACAGGTGCTCTTGAACTTGTTCTTTGCCCACCAAGATCTAATTTCAGGAAATAACTGAAATTGTAGAATCATTCTGGAGAAAAGATTTATGCCATTCAACATAGCAAACACTTGACCTTTTCCCAGAATCATTTCAGCTTGCTATGAATAGACAGCTATTATTTTCATTGATTTGCCTTTTATCAATACCACATTCACAGAATAAGTTCCTATTCTCAATGTCTGTTCCTTTCTGTGCATCCAGTGACTCATTTGCTCCCTGAGAATTGACCCATGTGCATGCAGCTCATTTCTATTTCCTGGCCATTTCCATCTTCATTTCATCTATATGAAGAGATCTTAATTTAGTTAAAGTGATCTCTTACTAGCTTTTGTCATTAACAAATTTTATTTTCTCTTGTGCTTGTGCATAGACACAGAAACCAGAGTTTGTTTTCTAGAGCAGAATATCTACTTGCCCCAGTTTATAGGTAATAAGACACAATATATTCGTAAGCTGCATTCTGTGCAGCTCAGCATCATTTTGTTTCTCCCTGCGCAGGGCTCTGTGTCCGTGCAGCTGCAGCCGGGAAGCTGCTGACGAGATTAAAAACTATGTATCTTTTTCACTCCTTGCAGTACTGGATTATCCCCACTGAGTGGCATCTGTTCCATTTCTAGGCAGCGAAAAATACTCAGGCTATCTTGTACGTGATCATAGAAGGAGAGGGAGGGAAATGAAAAAATGGCAGTGACCACAAGAAACCTACAGTGACACAAAAAAAAAGTCACAGCTTGGGCCAGCAGCATCTGCCATGCAACTACCACTGTGCCTGAAACTTGTGTAGATATACCCAAATTCTTCAACATGCCTTTAATGTATCACAGGAGTGATACCTCTAGTGATGGTGTTTTGCAGCAGATCAGCAGCACCTGTCTGAACTTTCAATCTTTAGTCAGGTCCTCAAATGTATAATACTGCACTGTCACTGCACCTGAGGTGTTGCTCTCCAAAGCAGAGTTGTGCTGGTTTGGGCTGGGGTAAAGTTCATTTCCTTTCCAGGGCTGGTGTGGGGCTGTGTTTTGGATTTGTGCTGAACTCAGGGGAGATGGTACAGAGATATTTTTGTTATTGCTGAGCAGGGATTGCACAGAGCCAAGGCCTTTGCTGCTCCTCATGCTGAGGAGAACCCGCCTGGACAGGTGACCCCAGCTGGCCCCAGGGGTGTTCCAGACCATGTGACATCATGCTCAGTGTATCAAGTGGAGGGAAAAAGGAATGGGGGGGACATTTGGAATGATACCATTTGTCCTCCCAAGTCACTATTCTGTCTGATGGGACCCTGCTCTGTTGGGAATGGCTGAACACCAACCACGGGAAGCAGGGAATTCATTCCTCATTTTGCTTTGATTGTGTGAGCAGCATTTGTTTTCCCCTATTAAACTATTGTTATCCCAATCTGTGAACTTTAATCCTTCCAATTCTCTCTCCAGTCCCTCTGGTGGGAGAGTGAGACAGTGGCTGCATGGGGCTGGGCTGGTGGCTGGGGTTAAACAACACAGAGGTAGCTGGTGTGGAGGTGGATCTCATAGCACTGAGATGTGAAAGCATGTTAACCACTGCAGTTAAACAAGAAAGGTGTTTTGGTGAGTTTTCTACCTCCAGCTCCAGCAGGAAATAAGAGCAGCAGTTTCTCTAAATTTGCTGGTAACCAGGGAGAGAGTCCTGTGTATTCAGAGTGGCATCTTAGCAGAGCAGAGAACAGAGGAAGCCACCAGAGAGAAATCAGACCACAGAACACAGTCTGTGTAATAAAAGTAGAGTAACAAATAAGAAAACTTAAAATTTGATCAATTTTCCAGCTGTCCTGGATATTTCAGCAATAATTTAAAGACAGCAGGGAATAAAACACCTGTAATAATCCTGTTCATCCTTGAGCCAAGTATACAGATGCTGAGAGAACTGTGACAGTACAAGCTGATGGTACTGGTGTGGTAAAGCACAAGCCTGAACTGACTCTCTTGCCCAAGGAATGCTATCCTGACCTTAAAAAACCCAACTGTAAACACCTGCTGAATAGTTACCCAACCTGCACATTCTCCAGAGTACTTTTCAGCAGGATTTTGCTATTTCTGTGTTTGGAAAAAAAGTTCTGTGTACTTAGGATGGAAGTATCGCTGGTGAAGTTGCTGCTTAATGTAGGATATGTTTATTTAGTGTTTTATTTTGTAATATCTATTGGAGTCCTACAGGCAGTGGCCTGGAATTCAAAAATGGTGCCTTAGGGGAAAAAAAGGAGGACAACTTCTTTAGTACATTTCATCAGTACGCATCAAAACTCCTACTTTTCTTCTCCAAATCAGGAAATTAGAAATAATCTCTTTCTATGCATTACTAGTTTAAGTTTTTTTATCTCAGACTCAATTCTGTGCATCAAAATCCAGTCAGGTGAAAATAGTAAGTTTTGTCACAATATGGAAATGGATATTTCCACTTTCTGTTCTGTGTTTGAGATTTGTAGCCATGTGTGACACTGCTGTCTTCTTCCAAACAAATTCTTGGTCTGCTCCACAGTTTTCTGCCTTGTTTCCTTGTTTTCCAACAGTCTTTTATCCCCATCAAGCTGCTTACTTTGATCTTCTAGAACATTTTCCTCTGTTTCCTCTCTCACCAGCACCATATATTCATCAAACCTGCATATTTCTTTTAGTACCACTCGCCACAGCTTGCCTGATTTTCTTGCTTTCTCCATGCCGTCATCAGCATTTACTCATGGCTCAGTACACCTGTCAGTCTTTGAGAATCTGATTATTCATTCCACTTTTGTCACCTTACTTCTGCATGCATGCCTTCAGTCAATTCCCATATACTCAGGCCCCACCTTTACCTTTTCTCACCTTCCAGCTTCATCACACCAATTACCCTCCTTTTCCAGTTTTCCTACAGAAGGTCTGGTCCTGTCTCCTTTCAAATTTTCTGAAAAAAAAATTGAGAAAATAAAACATAGGAAGTTCAGACAGCAAACTTTCTTCTAACACAACATTGCTCTGTTGTTTTTTTTTCCTTCCATGCTGGTTAGTGCCAATCTAAATTGCAAAGTGCAGAAATAATGGCTTTTTTAAACCGAGGAGCAGTGTTGTTTGACTTACATCCACCTCAGATCCATCCTCCCTCATGCCAGATTAGATTTTCACAAGTATTTAAGCATCCATTTAAATTTTCTCTTACAGCCTTTGAAGCAGCAGCACTGTTTTCATTCCTAGGTGAAGCCTAGGACTGTAGCAGCTGTAGCCAGTTCTGCTGGCTCTATCCAAGAGTTCCCTGGTGTCTACCCTTAGGTCATGGACACACAAGTAGGCAAAAGTGTGTGCTTCAGGCCATGGATGTATACAAACAGAGCTTGTATGTCTTTAAAATAAATACTACAGTATTTTGTATCTTTGTTGCAGTAGTAAACTCAGTCATGATTTCACATGGAGTTGAATTTGGATTAACAAAAGTTAGGATCTTGGCTGCTATGCCTCTCCTTAGCATATCTCCTTCCTTAACAGCATTCTTTTTGAAAGGAGTGGATTTTGACTTCTATTACCTTGTTTATCTCTCTACTGCATCATTAGATATATCTCTTACTGATTAGTTGATGGGACTGAGACAAGCTGCAACTGCCTGTTGATCCAACCAAGGTTCAAAGGATTCCTTTCCCTGCTGTTGTGACTTCCCATCCTCAATGGCATGCAGGAGTGCAGTACTGTCACTATCCTGTAATATCCCCTGGGTGAGCTTTTTTTGATTGTATTGACTTGTGGTTCAGCTCCAGCAAACACTGAGCAGCCTCCCTGTCCACTCAGTGGGTACATGACTCTCAGGACTGGGTGCTCAATACACCTACCATGCCTTTCATCACAGGTAGGTAACGCAGCAGCTGTGGGCCTGCTTCATCCAGCTGCTCAGGATTTTCTTTTCCTGCAGAAACACATGTCAGTAATAGTCACTGCTAGCTAGTTTCAAGGTTGTAATCAATCACAGCTGTCAATACATTCTTCACATATTCTCATTACATATTAACATCATATGTCACAATATTACTTAATAGTTTCAAATGAGGTCAAAGCCCACTGCATTAAACTCTCCCTCTCTCCCTCTCTCCCTCTCTCCCTCTCTCCCTCTATATATACATATACACACATATACAGCAAAATAAACATCCTTGCTTATTGTAATTCACTATATTTAAAAAAGCTAGGAAAAGCAGTAATCTGGGGCAGGTCGTCCCTCAGGTCAGGAGAAAGACAAGGAGACAGAACAAAACTTTCTCCCCAAGATTATGCTGCTTACTGTATTTATATACTTTGTCAAATCCTTGCCAGTCTGGTCTCACCCAAGAGCTGCTGTGGATGGGAAGAAAAGGATACAGGAAGACCTCAAACAGTACAAATGACCAGGGCTCAAACTAGTCCCATGCAGTAAGGTCCGCATTCACTGGCTTTTCTGTGTTACATATATCAGTAAAAGCCCAGATCTTTAAAGTTCATTAGATATCAGTGGATTTTAAGCGTTCCAAGAGCTCCAGGCATCTAGCATTCAGGGAGCGTAGGATCTGGGATTGCTGAGTGTCTCAGATTTAAAGTTGTTTTTTAATCAGATCTATTTATATGAAATGTTACACAGCTCATAAAAATACTGTTTGGTTTGGATCACATCTGATAAGCTTCCCTGCTTCTCAGGGAAAAGAGAGAAAAGCAAGGCATGTTTCCATGCATACAGTGAACACAGATGCTTCCAACATCTGACAATTTCAAAATACTCTTTATACTTGAATTTAACCCGGTAATCTTACATTTCTGGTACCTTTTTTTCTGCTGCTTTGCTGAGTTGCTACATTCACAGTGTTATTTAGAGCTAATTTTATTAAGTACTGATACATGCCTTGTGAGGCACTGCACATTCAGCAAATGAGATCTCAAATAAAGAAGAGCAATGCTGGCAAGATACTACAAAATATATTACCCTGTCAGGTAAACTTCATGTAATACCCTAATGCAAATGCAACTGAACCCAAGACTAGACCTCAGATGGCAGCTTCAGGGTAGTCATTTTACCTCTTCCATTAGCTTTCATAAAATGGTGTCCAGAGGCATTCTTCTTAGAGGTGCAGGACTGAACAAACAGTCTGTTCTGCATGAGAAAGAGGAGCTGTCCTATTTCAGGCAGAGTGCAGAGCTATTCTCTTCCTTCTCTCTCCCATTTTCCCGTGTAATAACAAAGGATATGTGGAGATACTTGACTGGGTACAGTTCTGAGCAAACAACTCTAGGTGATATGGCTTGAGCAGAAGGCCTAGACTAGATGATGTCAGGGGGTCTCTGCCAGTGCAAACAATTCTGGGGTTGCTTTAATCTTGAATTTTTTTTCCCATACCCTTTATATATTTTTTTCTCAGGGTTGTTTCCTGGCCAGTTCCAGCTACAGCAAAGATGATGTAAAATCAAACTGGGATTCTGTTAGCTCCTGCAGAGGAAAAAGTCCAACCTATGAGTTATGAGCTTGTGTCTGCAAAGTCACTGCCCATTATTCAATAAATTTCGAGTGCATTGTCAGTCTAATTGGACAGATGAGGGTGTGTGTGCTCAGAAACTGTCTAATGCCATAGCTACCATCTGACAAACAATTTGTGGACCGTACTTCAACTACTACTTCTGGGAAGGATTAGTTAAGGAGGAAAAAAAAAAAAAAAGCAACATTCAACAGCAGACAGACTTCTCATTGTGCCCCTTCATTGTATATTCTCCATGTTCCCTTTTCTGCTCAGTGGCGCAGGCCAGTTTGGGACACTCTAAATTGTCAAGAGCAGCAAGGGGTTACCCGGAGTGTGCTTTGTTTGGCAATACAGACGGCGTTTTTTGTTAACTGACTTGAACCCATTGTCTGTGCACCCCCCTCCCAAACCTCTCTCCTGCCCTCACCACCCTTATCCCCAGCCCAACTCACCCTTCGCAGATCCCCTTACTTTGGGTTCATGAAGTACAAATTAGCATAATCAGATTATCTGCATGGGGTTGTTCAGCACGGAGCTGAAAAGGAAGAAAAGAAAAAGTGGCTCACAAAGAGAAGCCCTGAGGAGGGCAGAGCGGGTGGCATTGCTGTTGTGCTGTGGTGCTGAAAACTTGCACCTGCATAGCAAGCAGATCCTCTTCTCACTAAGGACTCTTAGATGGTATTAAAGCATAGGAATTACTTGGGGGGAGGGTAAGGACACTGAAAGGATGACAGGAGAGCTGGGATGGAGAGGGGAGGGGAGCGGAGCAGAGCAGAGAGGAGAGGAGAGGATCTCTCTCCTCTGACTCAGAAAAACAGTTTGATTTCTATTCATCATGGAGAGCAGATCATCTTGGTAATCTGGCCTATCAAGATAAGACTTTTAGAGTTTCTGCAGGAGACTGATAAGAAGTGGTAGGGAAAAAAAAACATCTGTCTAGGGGCAGGCTATGTGTCTGTTGTGGGGGAGGTCGATTCCTGGGTATTTTCTGTAGTGGACTTGCCTTGCTAAGAGTAGTAAACAATCTGCTTGATTGCCTTAGTGCCTGCCCTAATTCTCTTTTTTCTGCCCATGCTGGGAGATGAATGCCCCCAGAGGACTCAAGACTCAAATTGGTAGCCACAGGTTTTAAAAGCAGCTGGGGGCTCTATATGCCTGTGTACTCAGGAACATGGGATTAAATTACTTGAAGGTTCCTGTTTTTAAAAGTATCTTCAGGCTGCTTCTACTACCAGCTCTTACAGCTGAATTGTCTGACCAGTCACCCTTGTCTTTCTGATGTATCTTAAAAGCACATATGGACAGAGATTACAAGAAAAACACCCCAAAAAGCAATCATGGCAACCCTAAAATGTTTCAAGTTGAGCCCTTGAGATCAAGAGTCTTATGGACAGCTCCAGCACTAGAATTTTTCAGTGCTTCAGAGAGTCAGGATAAAAGGAAACATGAATGTCAGGGTAAGTCAAGCTTTGAGGCAGTATTTATGACAAGCTCCTGCCTAACTTAAACCTCCAGTTTTCAAGAAGTACTGTCTTTGGTTTGATTTATCTTAACAGCACCACACAGAGAGCTGCTGGAAATATTTAACTGATTAAGTTGTGATAAATAGCAGATAAACTTTTTTTTTTTTTTTTTTACAACTATTATCTTAGCAGTATTTTAAATTCTTTGAATTTAAAAATTTTACTTTAGCAACTTACAGCTCTACTGTTGAGGGAAATAAAAAACATATTTGATAATCAGAAACATGTAATCAATGTATGTCTGTTTTGGTTCAGGAGCCTGTGCTTTTGACAAATATTTGAGATTAATAGGAGCTACTACGTCAGAATTACTGAACTGGCAGTTTGAATTACTTGTCAGATATAAGAGAAACAAGGTGATGTTACTCTGTTTTCTGCAGATGACATATACTGGAGTCATAGAAAAGAAGTTTGTGTCCCTACAACAAGTGTAGTGTCCATCCAGGTTATGTCAGGCGTGGTTAATTCATCTTCCATGCTTTCACTGGCAATCTGTCTTGTTTCCATTTTTTTCACTTAAATTATTCTTTAGTCTGAAAGTAGAATTATTTTGATTATAAAGGCAAAGTTTGTGTGTTTTTGTTTGCAAACACTTAAATGGATTTCAAGGAGATGATAAAGGTAATATAGATCAATAGATAATAGACAGAAAGATATAAAGACAGACATGTCTGTTTTCTTTGTATTTTCTGTATCTGCTCAGCTATTCCATTCAAAATTGACAGGTAAAGTTATGCTGCTGAAGTTACCTGCCATGACTTTCTCACTTCTAAACCTGAGAGCTGAGGAGCACCTGTTTGCATTCCACATGTCTATGCAGAAATGTGGCCTTTGAGATTGGGCTCTCCTGTGCCAAGCACAGTGGCTGGGCATGTTCACCAGACAGCAGCTGGCTGCCTTTTCTGCCTGAAAATTTGGGAAAAATGTTTGCAGCACAGCTCAGGAGGAAGAGCCAAAGCAGGCAGCTCCCTTCAGTATTGAGTTATTTCAGTTGTCTTTCAAGTGGTGGGAATATTTCCCACCCAAGCAGGCTGTGCCAGCACCAAGTGCTCTTGGCAAATCCAATCTGCCAGCCTCACTCTCATAGAGAACTCTCAACTGGCAGCTGACTTTTTGCCATACAGTCCCACAGAGATCACTGCAAAGCCTCTCAGCAGGACCAGATTCTTCCTTCTGAAATATCTTTTAACCTACAGGCAGTAAAATATTTCAGATCACGGTCAACCGGTCAGAGATCCTGTGGTTAACTAGGTCTGATAGCCTTCACTCAAGGTGCTTTTAGGCATTGCAGTTTCCTCTTGAGAGTTCAGGTATTTCCAGTAAGTCTAAAGCTTTTTAAAGCTGGAATTTAGCACTGTGAAGTCTTGAGCTGAGGGAATTCGTGGGTTACATTCTGGTTGGTTGTAAATCAATGTATCAGAGCACAGCAATTCTGCTGTGATCTGAAGGCAGGGTTAATATTGTCTGCTCTCAGCCTTTCTCAGCTCCAGGACTGAGCAGTGCTGTCTGCCAGGGTTTGCCAAATGCAGTCACCAAGAGAAAATCAATGCTAATCAATGTCTACAGACAGGGCTGGAAGCTGAACACCTCCCTGGAGTCTTACTGACTGCAGCCTGTCATCCTTTAGCTTTTCATTAAGGTTTTAGGCTACCTAAGAGTCTGTCTTCAAAGGTGTAGAGCAGGGAATTTCACAGAAAGTGAGGGACCTTCCCCGGCTCTAAGGTACTGTGCCCCAGACATCTGCAGAGAGGTGTATGCAGGGAAACCTCTGCTGCTCTGTGCTTGTGAGTACCTCATTGCATGCCAGCATGAAAGTGAGAGACTTCATCTGAATCCACAGAAGTCTCACTGACTTCTTCCTGCCCTTCATCCTGAACATCTTGCTGTTTTGTGACATTGACACTGAGCGGGACAGATGTACTGGCTGCTCTTTGCCTCTCTTTCTGGCTCTCAGTGCTGAGGTGTCTCTTCTCCAAAAGGAGTTTGTCACAGGGTCCTCTCTTGTGCTCTGCTGGGTTTGCAATCCAAGGCAGCAAAACAAACTGTAGAGGGGTGGGATGTGTGTTTGTGTGCACATACGGAAAGGGAGTGGAGTGAGAATACAATGGGATGATGCTCTGTTCCTTACAGAGAGGAGCTGGACCAAGTCAGTGCAAAGAAAATGCTGTCCATGGCTTACAGAGGGAACAAAAGTGAATAAATTCAACCAAATATAGATACTGACTGGACACAGGGCAGTCTCTACCTTCAGTAACCCAAGTACTTTTTTGAGCTGTTTCTTCCACGTACCTTCTCCCCTCTGATTCTCTCAGCACCTGCTGTATTAAAAATACAATTACACCCTTGAAAAGTGGTGGATTTAGACTCTGTCACTGTGTCAATGACCTTTAGTGACCCCTGCCCCACAGGTCAGTAGTTAAGTCGTCCATTCTCTCCACCTCCTTTCATCACCCAGCCTTCAAAGAACAAAGCCAGATCTGCCTTGCTCACGCTATTTTAGCCATGGTCATTGCATAGCATCCCCTAGCAGCAAAGAAATTTGTAGAAGCTGGTTACATACTGGAAGATAAGTTGCTAAATGGTTCATGAATCATATGCCTGTGAAACACGTTAGTGCTGCACCTTTACTTTTTGTTTAGAACCAGGTGCTAGGATAGATCTTAAGTGTCCTAAAACAACTCTGTTTTGCCATTTAATGTGGCTATCTCAGGAATCCTGTGAGTCCTGCTCTGTGATGCTCATTGTACCTTCCTCCCCACTGATTTAGACAAGGTACAGCAAACAAGGCTGCCAAGTACACACCTCACCACAAAGTGTTTCTCAACATGGTCAATGCTCCTGAAACCACGAGGCACCACACATGTGGGACCTCACTGTGCATTGTCCAGTGCCAGGCACAGCATGTTCACTTCCCCCAGGATCTGAATCCACAGAATCTCAAGCCAAAACCCAGACTGCAGACTTGCCCTTCCTCTAACCACAGGCTGGCCATCACTGGGATTTGTGCACAAGACTACAGCATCCTTTCAAGATACATGTGCAACTTGCTCCTTTCCTTACCCAGCCTAAATATCCAACTTCAATCATATTCCACAGCCACAATGGGGATATTGAGAAGGTGGACGTGATGGGTGTCAGTTCCCTTAGGCTCTCTGACAGGTGAACAGTGGCAGAACTTCTTTCCTGCCTCTGGAAAAAGTAATCCTCATTTGAGCTGAAATGTGAAGCTGTATTCTTCCACTGATCCTGTTAGAAATTTCAAGTAAAGTGTAAAAACCTCAGTGTCTCACCAGGAGATACCAAGGGTGCTTCTAGAAAATGCCACCTTAGCTGGTCTTCCTTGCAATATTAACAGCCACAGCTTCACAGAAAAAAAAAAAAAATTAAAATAAAAGAAATGCTGTATGTACAACCCAATTCAGCACTGCTAGTTACAACTAGGGGACATAGGGTCCTTGGGACTAGGGATATTTTTGTCATTTGTACTAAGGTTTTGCCACTGCAACAACATATCTGAGACATCTTCAGCCAGCTCCAAAAAACTTGATACATCTCTGTGGCACAGGTCCATTTTCTGACAGCACTGTAGTGGCATGGCTGTACCATGCTCACTTCCAAAGGAGGGATTGTCACATGATTCTCAGCTTTGGCATCACCTTCTGGAAGCAGAGGGCTCTCTCTAAGGTGACATTGTCTTGCTTAGTATCAATACGTGCTGGACATCACACATAAATGCACTTCAAACTTCACATTTTCTGATTTCATGAATTTTGTATATTATTCATTGAGGCTATGCTTTCCTGACACACATTTGGTGTAGAACTTGCTCTCTTGGTGTCCATAGAACACTCTCAGGGATGTGAGACATCCAGCCAAGCATGAAACTGAAACTGTCCCTGGGATCCAGTGATTTCCCATTTCTTCCTCACAACTTCTGCTTCTGTCACCCTGGTGCTTGCTACCCCTCTCCCAGCCTCAGATTCAGTTGGGGATTGGATTGTTCTCACCAGATGTTAGCTAGAAAGAACAGCTTTATATCCTAAGCTCCACTCAATTTTGAATTAATTTTTATCTGAACCTGGACTCCTGTTTGAATCTTTAGGTTGTGCCTATCTGAGCATCTCCAGATAACAGTGGACTCCAAATTAATTCTTTAGAGTGTCTTATGCTTTGTAAAATTAAGTTGATTAAAATCTTTTGAATTGTGAATGTTTGGAATGTTGCACAATGGTATTTTAGTTATTTGTCGTTTTCAAGAGCCAGTCAAAATCTTCTTAGCACATAGATGGAAGTACAATATGAACTAAAAGTGTAAGAAATTGTAATAAACAAAGAGTTCCTGTCATTATTCATCATTTGATAATGTTGTTTCTACCACCAGGATTCTTGCATAAGAGACAGGAGAAGAATCCTCTGCTGGAAGTTACATCCTAAGGTCTTTGGGATCCTCTACCAAGTGGTATGCAAATGTAAAATGAAATTTTAGAGAAGTTTAGAGCAACTAAGATCAGTTTCTTAAATAATTTATTTGGAATATATTAGGTGTTAAATAACATCATATAGCACAAAGTGTTATCAGTTGCACCGTATTTGTTCATGATGACACAGATAAGAAATCCCCAAAACACAAAGAAGAAACTTGACCAAAAAAAGAAATCTTTGGTAGAGAGATCTAGGGAAATACTTGCTGGATGTGACAGTAGGAAGCCCCTAAGCTGAAAGGAGATCAAAGAAAACAGTGATACCCAAAGCAATAACAAGAAGGGAAGATTTTTAGCCTAGAAAATACAACAAGCATGTTATGTTACAAAATTGCCAGTTTTTTTTTCCCCTTCCCAACATGACAGCTGTTCACAAGATGTTTTTCCTCAGTGCCTTGGTGATGTGTGTTTCCTAGGACAGCAAGTGACTGATAGACCCAGCAGCAGCACCACGCCTCAGCAGGAAGTGCTGTGATTTTACTTGGACTAATTTGTCCTGCTGCAAGTCCAGCAAGCTGGAGGTAAGCTGGGAGGAGGATGTGGCTCATTACCTTTGGGGTGCCATGCAGAGGGGGCTGTGGCCCCATTTAGTCACGTTAAGGTGGGCAGAGGTGAGGAGAAATGAACCATGCGAAGGATTCTGAGTGCCCTTCCACTCAGCTGCTCCCCAGGGCAGTCCTGATAGCTCACAAACCCAGGGATAAGCAAACTATTAGCAGTGTTCAGAATGGAAAACAAATCAACATGAGCCCTTTCAGGTTTTTCTATTCTTTTTTTCTTTCTTTCTTTTGGTCAAAATCTGTCCACTGGCATGCCTGTACCTTACAGCACCAGCGCTGGATGGGCTGAGCTGTGCTCATGTCAGACCTTGGCTTTTGCCAATGCTGTGGACAGCTCAACATTCCCATAGCAGGAGCCAGCCCTGGCTTCTTTGGTGCACCTGGTGCTTGGTGAGGCTTTGAAAGGCAGCTCAGCTTCAGGTGCCAAATCCCCTCATGCAGAAAGGCTGTACATGCAGCATGCACAAACCCTAGTTCTGCTTTCTGAAAGCACCTCTTTGTCTCATGAACAAATAGAAACAGCCCAGGGACATGCCTTGGCTTACTAGAGCTAATTTTCTTTACCAGTCAGGAACAATTGTTTTTCTAAGCCTTGACATGTGCCTTGGTCCACATGGAAATCAAGAGGCACTTGTGTCAGTGGGAGCAGGATCTCACCAGAAAGCCACTCTGCTTAAACCTGGTGGCATTTTCTCTGCTGTTTTGGGCTGCTTGTAAGTCACATAAGCAGACCAGGCCTTGGCTGGCATGGGTTATAACTCAGTCAGGAAATTAAATTATATTTTTTTGTGGGCAACAATAACCTACCTAGTGGCCACTTTCATGAAACCTCTTGTCATGCAGCTTATACAGTGTGATGGTTGGTGCTTTTCCTACAGAGAAGTGACTCACAAATGGAAGATATTTACACCAGTTTCTTTGTCCTTGCTTCACTGGCCCGTTTGGGATAGTGTCCAGGTGGGAGAATCTCAGCTAGAGCAGGTGGAAGCAGGGAGTCTCAGGGCAGTCAGTGAGGTATACATGCATAACCATAGACTTAGTTTTGTCCATAAAGGTTTTCACAGTGCATCACTGAGGCCTTTGTCCTGGGACCTCCCTCCCAAAGAGGACCTCTCCCATTGCTACAGCTCCTACAGAAGAACAAAGTCATTGAGTCAACAACCTCTTTGATGCACTTTTAAGGCAGCTGGGGCATAGTTGACCATCTTCCTTCACGTGCACACTGCTATGGAGGAGATTTATTTTGCCTATTGAACCCTCTGAAACTCATCTATGACTATGTATTTTGTCATTTTAAATTGTCACTTTTTGCTTTAACCTAACATTTAGTCTTGTTTAATGTGCTTTGCTCAGATGTAAGGGATCTCTCCAGTCTGATGAAGAAAGATGTAGCCAGGTTCAAGGGCTAGGACTTACATTTAAAAAAAAATAAATAATCAAGCTAGAAATAAGATCCACGAGTTCAAGAGTTAGTGCAATTAGTCCCTAGAACAACTCATGGAGGTCTGTGTCAAATATCACCTATCTCAAAATCTTTCACTACCGAGGTTAGATGTTTGTTGTGGACAAATTTTGTGGTGCTGTCATAATTCGTCATCTCAATAGTGTTTCCTTGAAATAGCATGGGAGAATAATCTCTTTCCCTGTCAGAAGCACTGAAGGAATTTCTGTGCCCTGATTTATGGAGGAGATCTGGGCAGAAGATTGTTCTGGCTTGGACTCTGCCATGACAGCAGTGAGTCCTTCCAAGCTCCCAGAGACCACAAGTTCTCTGTCTTGACTTCCAGATTTTTGCACAACCAAGGATTTCCTATCCTATTAAATAAAAATGCAAATTAAATAGCAATAAATATTAATAAATAATCACAATACATGGAAGAGCAACCCACAGATTCTGCCAGGAGAGAGGGACTATCACACTAACACAGAGACTGCACATCTCATTGTCTGCTAGGGAGATGATGCCTCCGACCAACACTCCGCTATATTGCTGCTCATGCCAGGACAGGAGACACCACAGTTTTCAATCAGTGTCAGCTCTTCCATGCTCTGCAAGTGTGGGGCTTGCTGGAAGAATCCCAGGATGCTGCCCCGAGCTGCCACTGCTGTTTGCTGCAGGCCTGGCTCTCCCAGGACCTTGACAAGGAAGTTGATGTATCTCATGGCCAACCGGAGTGTCTCGTTCTTGCTCAGTTTTTTGTCTGGTGGGTGGGTGGGAATAAGCTTCCTCAGCTTGGCAAAGGCACTGTTAACATTTTGCTGCCTCCACCTCTCCCTGGTGTTGGTGAAGATCTTCCTTGTCATTCTTAAGCTGCTGCAAAGAAAAGGAGATGGTGAGTGAATGCTGGATACCCTTGGCTTTCACACAGGCTGCTTTTTTATGGGCTCTGTAACCTCTGGACCAGTGGCAAGCACAGAGTAGTGGTGCTAGGCTTCTAATTTTTACCCTCCCTGGCTGGTGCTCTTGTCCTGCATGTCCTTCACAGATTCACCCTAAAGTCATAATCAGAAGTATTAGAGATGCAACTGGATGCCAGAGTTCAGTAAAAACTTCACAAAGGAGGTAAAGGAGTTTAATTCCCTTTTATAAGCATTTGGTGCTGCTGCAAGCCCAGCTTCTCCAGGCTCCTCAGGGTTTCCCTGCAACAGAATTCCCAGCAGAAAACACACTGTCATCCCACCAGGCTCTGTGAGAGCCACACAGGCACTTCTTACGGGAGGAAAGCAGCCAGACCCAGTGCAGAACACATCCATGCTTTCCCAGCCTCATTTCACACCTCCCTGGAGTCTGCACCCAGCCAGCCCAAGCTTGGTGATTCCTGCCTGAAACTAAGCCAGGTGGACTTCACCATGGAACTTAGGAGAGCAGCCAGCCAACACCACAGACCTGTGTGACTGGTTATTTCTCCAGGGCTGCACCCATCTGGTTCCCTGCCCAGCCCACAGTGGCTGCTCACTGCTGGTGCCACACTTTTCAGTCTGGCTTCTGCTTTAGCCTCTCAGAAATGCCAAGACTTAAACGATAAGTGCATGAGGGAAAGTGTGATTCCTACAAAATGTGCTGGCATCCCAGACAAAACTGCTCCCCTGTCCACCCTCACAGAGCCAAGCAAAGGGAGCCCCATGCCCAGAGCAGAACTGGCAGAGAGTACTGAGGCAAGGGGTGCACAGTGATTTTAAATGCTGTTTACCAGAGAAATTGCCAAAAGTTCTTTTTGTTGCCCTAACTGTTCTCCCACCACCATGGGAAACTGTCTTCCCTTCTCTCCCACAGAAATGGAGGGGTCTGTCTCCTGAAGCAGCTCTTTATGCCAATGGCACACAGACAGTTGGAGCAGGGAAGAGCTATCCACAGCCAAGAGACTAAAGGACAAATGTTTCCACTTACCCTTTTAAGCATGTGAAAACCTCAGCTTTTTATACTCATTGGCAAGCCCTTCTTTAAAGTAGTAGTCCCATAAAGGGGAGGGGGGAGCAGAGGGAATAGCATCCTTCATCCTCAGGAAGAGGAAACTTTGGGATGACAGCCCAGCTGTGATTCTGTTTCCATCTGAAGCAGCCTTACACCATGTAAGACACTCGGGGTTCACCAAATTACATGGTAAAAGTCCAAAGGAATAAAGAAACACAAATGTGACTCACAATTAAATTGAGATGCCCTGTCAGGGAGCCAAGGCAGGGAAGTTCCTGCCCAGCTCCTTCAAGTTCCAATCCATCACGGATTGCCAGCTGCCAGGGGACCACAGCTGCAGTACTATAAATCCAATTACAGCTGTGCTCAGAGATCTCTGGTCAGGGATGCAGCCAGTACTGGCACACCCCTTTATGCTGTAAATGGCTGCTCATGCTGACACAGGCTCCTCTTGACCCTGGCCTTTACATTGCTAATACATTTCTATTTTGGTAGAAGTCTGAAATTGCTGTCATATCTTTAGGGGATGAGAAAATTTTCTCATCAAAATGGCCTTGCTTCATGAGAGGCTCCTTTAAAAACCAAACCCTTATATTCCAGGTTGCTGAGAGTTTTTCTCATATTTTGTAGACTTACATTAAGACTCATTGCTTGACCCAAATGGGGATTATAGCTCTCTTTTTATACATTTATTTTTAATTGTTCTGCTACTCCATGTACCATTTTTGCTCTGTGCTGTGGGAACAAATCTGCCTGGTGCTTTTCACCTACCTCAAACATGTTGCATGTACCTTTCTGACAAGAACACTACCACATCAGTGGTACAGATTTAAACATTGTCTTCCAGTGCTTCTCTGTACTGCAATGTTTTCAGTGCTCAAGGCAAAACTTTTGCCTTTAGAGATTTATTCTTCCAAGCAGCTGTTCAGATCCATGTGAAATGCAGAATGCCACCTGCTTCTTTCTTTGTCTTCTGTTTTGATTGAGTTTTTTTTCTTTGCCTTTTTTTTTTTTTTTTTTCTTCTGAAGACATACTTATCTGTACAAAGGTAGTTATTTTTTGTAACATAGGGAAAATTATTTGGGCTTCCTTGTTTCTTCTGATGGGTTGACTGGACTGTATTTTGCCAAGCCTTTGGGGCTGTTCATGGTAATTCTGCCGTATGGGTCAGTATTCACTGGGTATCTGTTTACATCTCAGCTACAAATACCAAGAGAGAGTCTGCTTCTTGTCTTCCTCCTGCTGCAGACAGCCCCCTGCACAGCACTCCAGGAAAGCAGGTTAACACCCAGAGCTGGTGCTGTGAACATGCCCTCTTGTCCTGTTAGTGGTGTAATTGGTGGAGAAATAAACCCAGCCTACTCCTTCAGGCTGTGCTTTCTTTGTCTCTGCACTCATGCCTTTGGAAAGGACAATGCTATGTTTGTGGTCACAAGCCTTGTCAGCAAACAGATGTCTTTGTGAGAACAGCTCCTGCTTTACACTTCAAAAATGTGTGTTTGTATTTCTGACATTTATTCGAGATCAGCAAACAACAGCTCCTTTCCTTTCCCAGTGCCTCCTCTTGCAGGGATAGCTCTATGGGGAGTTTTGTTTCAGGTGTAAGCCACCTCAGTATGTCTCTCCACTTGAAATTCTTCTCCTTTATGTCTTTACTGGTGTGGGTTTCCTGTTGCTGCGTTTGGAGTTTCCATTAGAAACATAACAGAAAAATTATCCATGTCTAATCCTGCAGTAATTATTATCTTTCAGCACAGCTTTTTGCTCTATTCACCTACACATCCCCTTTAGTTCTCTGTAACCACAGCACCTTCTAGTCAAAATGCAGCCAGTTTGCTGGCAAGGGATCTGATTTCCATTTCTTTTGTCTTGTTCCCTTCCTTCTTTTCCTTCCTTCTCTCCAACCCTTCTCACCAAACTTGTCTTTCAATATATTATTTGCAACTTCAGGTCTTTGCTAATTTTGCACAACCAAGCAATGTATTCTTTAGCTTTCTCTGATGCACTGTATAAAATATATGTCATCTACTGGTTGTGTGCTGCTTGTATCCCACTGGTCTGTTTTAAATCTGTGCAGAAATCACCTGTTTGCACAAATAATGTACTGATTTATTGTGTTAACCTGCAGGTTTGGACTCTGCTCGCCTTTCCTAAACACAGATTGACAGCCCCACATTTAGCTGACAATTAAAAATCTAGGAAGACATCAGCTTAAAGTCAAGAGGATTTATTCTTCTCTCAGCAATGTAAATTTGTAAGTTTACACCATTTTCACTGGAAGAATTGCTTTGAAGGACAAAAATTTTCACTAAGGAAAGGATTTAACTCAGGTCAAAAAGGCATGTCCAAAAGTAGGAGGTAAATGCAGTTTCATGAGCTACAGTGCACATGTGCAACATGTAAAGAGAATTATGCAAAGAAATAACCCAAACAAACCAGCTCCAACAGCCAGAAAGAGGAAAAAAACCAACCAGACAAACAAAGAAAATACAAGCCACCACCACCCATCAAAAAGACAACAGAAACTCTTTGCACCCCTGGCCTACCCACTTGAAAAATATTAAAATGTGTGGTGGGAAGAACACTGTCTACTTTAAATGCAGCCGTGAGTTTCACCAGACAAAAGACTGAAGGGCAGAAGAGATGAAGACCTCTCCTGGAGCAGCAGTTCTCCTCTCCATGCAAAAGCCTTTCAGGCAATTCAGGCAGCAGCAGCAGAGCAGCTTAGGCACAAAGCACATCTCTGCCAGATTCCCCAGCAAATGGCCCCCAAGCCAGTGGTTAATGTCTGAGGGCTGGCAGGGGACTCGCCGGGAGCCCGGCACTCCGTCATAATTAACAGGATGCTATTAACTAAAGATCTTGGACGAGAAAGGTCCTCCCTCAAGTTATACCTCTGACCTCGGTGAAGTTAAATCCATGTTGAAACTGGCCACTGGAGACCTGCTCCTGCAAATCTTAATCAGACAGCAGATGCCTGCTGCCACCAAGAATTGGAGTGCTTCTAGTAAACCTGTGGTGCCACACCATCACTCCACAGGGGAAACCCACTGCCTGCTAAAATTGGTTATTTAACACATTGCAGTGGATTTTGTAAAGTCCCCCCAGCCCTTAAGTAAATGGCAACAGAAGAGCAGATGGTGCCTGTTTCCTCTACCAGGCAGGTGCTTGTGAGCCTGGTTTGCCATGGGGAGCAAAGATTCCCCAGCTATCACTCCTTGTTGCTGTGCTTTGTTTGCTTTGCATCCCAGTGATTTGGGCAAAAGGAAAAAGGGGAAACTCAGTTTCCCTCTTCAGTTTCACACAAGCTCAGAGCATGGTGCTCAGCTTCATGCAGAGGGCAGGATTGAGCATGATCAAGGTATCACAAGACAAAACACTAATTGCTGACATGCAACTTTATTTTTTTTTCCCCCATTCCCTAAAAGGAATAAAGTCACTCCTTGAAGTTTAACCATTAAGAGTTTGCTGTGTGACTGCTTGGATTTCAGGGACTTTCTTTGGGTTGGAAGGGGAACTAAGGGCAGAGGGGACAATGAACCCCAGCCTGATGGATTGCACCGGGAGCAGCTCACGTCTAGGTACAGGCTCTTCCCCCCAGCTTTCCTCAGCTCATTCTCCCCATTGCTGCCTCCCTGTATCTCAGTGCTGACCCTTCCCAAAGTGCCTCCCCACCTGAAATCCCACAGGTGCATTGGTGGATAAGAACATATCTCAGTGCTGAGTGTGAATGCTGGTTCTCTTGCCTCAGGCAAAGTCCTTTTTCTTTCTTTCCCGTTTTTTTTTTTTTTTCCCCTGCACCTCCTTGACCCTCCTGCTCATAAACCTCTGCAAGATTCGTAGAAAAAAAAAAAATTTGTCCATTGTATGTAAGGATTTGTGTGTTAGAGCAGACACAAGCACAGGGTGGCCCAGCCTCGTGGTGATGGTGTAATGAATAAAAGCCTGTCCCTGCATCCTCAGGGTGATTCCTTACACTATCAGTGAACTTCATTTTATTTCAAATAAGATGTGGGAAGAGGAACTTCAGGAGAAAACAAGGGCTCCTTTCTATGCCTCATGCCTCTGTTGGGAGTGTTATCTGACAATCACACCACAGAACACAGTAGAGCAGAGCAGCAAAAGCACTATAAAAACCAGTCCATGCTGACACAGTGATTTACCTTTTTTAGAGTCTGTAAATCTAGGACAAAATGCACATAGTAGAGTCTCTGCTTCTGGGAGCTCTCCTGTCTAAGGGCAGCATTTACAAAAACTCTCATGGCCACACTTGTGCTCTCACTGAACCTTTAGAAAAAGGAAATCACTGGAGTTTTCAAAATCAGCTATGTGAAGGTCTCAGGATAAGTAATCCTTCATTTTTGGGGTTACTACACTGCATGTGATCCCAGTTTCAGGGGCCAGGTCTTTCACCTGACCCAGGGCTGCCTCTGGGTTGCTGAGCTTTGTAATCCAGCTGCCCTCCTGGAGGGTGCAGGTCTTCAGCAGCAGAGAGTTCTCTGCTTTCTGAGACAAAAAGACTCCACAGCATGCACACTGTGGCATCATGCCCTCTAAGCCTGTCTTGGGAAAGGAAGATCTGCAAAGCAATGAAATATGTGGCCAAGAACTTGACGATAGCGATAAAGATGTAGTTCAAGAGAAGGTTACTCTGTTCATGGGAGTGGGCTTTTTTGGGGTTTGGGATTTTTTCATTGTTGTTGTAGGGTTTTCTTATGTGGCTCCCTTCTGCTCAATACATTTTATGGTTCTTTGCAGAAAGATTAGTTATACCACAGCTCTACACCACTCATGGGCTGCAACAGCTTTTGCTAAATGGAGTTCCAGTGCTTTGGCAGGGGCACGACAGCCTGCTAAGCTAAGAGAGGAACACTGCCAGAAGGTTTAGCCTTTATTTGCAGAAGTTGCACTTGTGTTATTTTCTGTTCCAGAGAATCTGAGAGTCTCTCTTGGAAAAGTGCTTCTCTGGCCTGAGTGCAAGTTCCTGTGGGTGTCCTTTAACAGCAGTCTCTGCCAAATTAACAGCCCAAATACTACATAGAGACACCCTCCCCATGCTTTAAGGTAAACACAGAGAAGAAAAACAGTTTAGTTCTGTTCCAGGAGTTCTTCATGTCTCTCAATTTTTTATTTTTTTTTTCCCCAGACCCAGTGTGCAAAAAACCCTGTTCCACACTGATATTTCTCCCACCTCATCTCATCACTCATTCCTGCTTCCCTCTCTCTGCCATAACAAGGCAGGAGGGGAGCTGTGAATAGCAGAAAACATTTGCTCTACCTGTGTTTGTCAGGAAGTCCACATCCTCCTTCCTGGAAGGAAGGAGGTAAGTGAGGAGTGGGACCAGATGCTGCATGTCTTACAGCTCAGCAGACAGCAGTCTGCAGCAACCCACGCTGTTAGAGAAGTTGTTGGGAGCAGAAAGGGGAAAATCCAGGTCTGCAAAGGACATTTGCATCAGGGGGAACATGGATATTTATTATGTTTGGACATGGCCCCCAAACAATATTTGCTTTTCCGCTCTGTCCAGGTCTTCAAATCTGTCACTGCAGCCAAAGCAAGACTGAAGGTCTGACAGCACCCAGTGCCGAGCTCTGTCTTCCTGCCTAAGCCCAAGCCAGGCTGCTGGCCACCTCGGGTCACACCAGTGCCCGCCGTGCCTGAGGCCAGAGGTCACCATGAGCACAGAGGAACGTGGCCACCACAGCAAAATGTAGCTTTTGAAAGTCAGCAAACCACAGCAAGGCAAGGAGCACTACCCCGTTTCCCCCCAGATGTCTTGCCACCAACCTCTGTGGGGCTGCTCCTGAGAGAAACAGCAAAACAAAGATAATCTCTGCCTCAACCACCTGTGTTTATTCCACAGATTTCCTGCCTGGCATGCTGGCTCTGTGAGCACTTCATTTCTTGGATCACCTGTTCCTATCCTTTACTACTGTAAAGGTTTATATAAACAGGCAGTAAAAACAAGCTGCAGTTTATTTTAGGGTTTTTTTCTGGTTAGCTTTGTGGTTGGTTGTTTGTTTGGCCTTGTTTTTTGTTCTTTTTATTTTTTATTTTTTTTCCTGTGTGAAATAATATAGAAATGCATGGTGGAAAAAGATTCTGAAAATGAAATATTGTCCTGTAGTGTTACAAGGAAATTGGGAAGTATAGAGACAGCTACTTCAAAAGACATGCATGTTTTGCTATTTTATTAACTTTCTTAGGCAAATAGTTTTATGCAGAAGGCTACCCCTGGAAATAGAAACATATTTTATATTTGAAATTTCAAAAGTTTTTTCACAAATCCAAGAGATACTAATATTTAATAGGAGAAGTGAAAATAAAATAAAAAAAAAGCTAAGCTTTTCCTCCTAAGTGCGCTGTTGAAGAGAGGAAAATTCAAATGCCTATATATTTTACATCTCCATCAGCTGTAACTCATATGACCAGTAAATTATGGGGGTATTTTTAAATATGTGAGGATTGGAATTTAAAACTGATTCCGTACACCTTTACCTGCTGACACTGTCCGTGAATTTCCACACAGTCTAGTGAATAATTAGTACATGATTATTTGTGCTTTTACAAGGAATTTGTTTTAAATATCAAACAGCATTGGAGGATTCACTTAAGTATTAGTTCTGAACTCAGGGAGTCTCTGATGCTCTGTCTAATCCTTTTTCACCAGTGCAATAACTGATTTACAGCAGTTTGCAGTGCAGTGAATGAGTTTGCCTCATGTGTAATTATACAGCTGTAAGAAAATCTCGGAATAGTTAAGAACAGTGGTTATAAAATCACTTTCATTTCCTCCACATCTCACCACCAACGTTTCTCTCAAAAGCAGTAAAACCAATCAATATTTTCTTTTGGTAAGGTCTGTGGATAGTCGGAATTTGGAAAGTTCAGGAACAAACTGTCTCTTCACTTGATGAAGTGCAGCCACTTGTGAGTGGATGTATCTCAGATGAGATGCCTTACTCTTAAATTTTTGGCGACAAGAACCAGAGATGCCGCAATGAGAAATGAAAATCCAGCAAATTGGTAAGAGGCCACTGCAGAAATCCCTTCCTTTAAGGATATTCCCTGCTTTGAGGGGAAATTTTGGCTTTTCTAAGAAAGTTTCAAGATAAGCCCAAAAGACGGGAGGATAGCTGTAAAGAGAAGAGGCCACTGTCACTTACTTTTCTGGTACTTGTGCCTCTGGAAACCTGGTTGGGGGGCGAACAGGCAGCAAAATCAGGCGCTTCCTGTGATTCTTTCCCGACTGCTTTTCCAGTGCCTGGCCACAGAGCTTGCTCTTGCTGGAGTCAGCCTAGCGCTGGTCCCGGCTGCCTCATTTATAGAGTAGCAGGTCCTTTGTCTGGCGCGTGTCACCACTAGTCCTGGCAATCCAGGGAGCTTGTTTTGCATCTCCCAGGAGATTCTCTCTCTGTCTCGCCTTTTCTCTGCTCACCACATGCCCCCCTTGCCCTTTTCTGGGGGCTGGTGTGGGCTGGTGGCTGGGTCCCTCCTTACCAGCTTTTGGTCACTTAGCTCTGTGACTCTGCCTAGGTCAGGTGAACTTTGCAGCTTTGCAGGAAAGAATGCAACCAGCATTAGCAATAAACTAATTTTCCCCTCTTTTTCCTCTTCTGATTGGGGAATTTATTTATTTATTTATTTTTATATAGATTTATTTATTGATTGATATTTTTAAATTTTACTTATTTATCCAGCTCTGGGTTTGCCAGTGTTTCCAGAGACCGAGATGGCTCTTTTGAAGAGCTCTTAGCAAGGCTCAGAGTTAAGGAACAGGCTGGTGTATTTATTGCTCTCCCAAGCGGGAGAAGCTCCTGCTCTGCTCTGCCAGGACGTGAGGTGTAGCTGTGGGGTGAACATGTGCAGACAAGTGGATCCTGCACTCCCTTCTTTGGTGGACTGGTGCATCCAGCTTCACCCTTGCCCTGGGTAACCCCTCATTTACAGGTCAAATACTGGCCCAGGTTGCCCAGAGAGGTGGTGGGTGCCCCATCCCTGGAGACACTCAAGGTCACTTTGGATGGGGCACTGAGCAACCTGATCTTATTGAAGGCTGGGTGGCCTTTAAATGTCCCTTCCAACCCAAACTAGTCTTTGATTCTATGAAAATTGTTATAAAACTGCCCCAGGCATGGCCAGCTAGCCTTACTGCAATCATACAGATCCTTCGGGACCTATCCAATCCTTTCTGCTCCTCCAACAACTTTTCCATTAAGTGCTGAAAGTTTACTTTGGATGAATGTAAGAGCAAATAGGGAGAGCAAAAACAAGATACCTCCTTATGCCCTGGGGCAACAGGAAATATCCTGGGGATACAAAGGAGAACAAGGGGTGGGGAAGGAGAAGCCCCAGCTCATCACCCTCCTTTCATGGGGCAGGAAAAGTTCTGCACCCAGCTTTAGGTACACTGCACCACTTCCATCTGCCAAGTCCTGGGAGAGCTCAGCTATTACCCAGACCAGCTCACCCCAAACAGTGAGATGGCTCAGCAGTGCTCACCTATTGGGCTCTTAAAAGCCCTGAGAATGTTTCAGCTCACAGGATTGCCCCATAAATATTAATAAGCCAGCGGTGGAATGATGCGGTTGCTCTCCGGAGAGAATGAGCCTCGGGTCCCTGCTGGGGCAGAGCTGCTCCCTGCAGAACTCGACTGAAGGTTCAGCCCTTTCACACGGTAAATTAACAGTGGCACTACAGCCTGAAAGCTGTGTCAACCGCTTCATTTAGCACAAGTGTTATGTTAACTAAAGGCCCTATTCCGGAGGGGCCTTTGGCCTCACAGAAGGCTAATTTCCATGTAATTTACATTGGAGTGTTGGAGAGTGCCCCTCCTCTCTGGTACTTTGTCCAACCTATTTTGTGCCCAAAACCTGACCTGAGATGCTCCAGCCAGTGGGCAGCAGTAGGGAAGGGGGCTTGTAAGGTCCGGGAAGGGAAGGGAACAGAAGCTCTTGATCCCCAACTGCTTGGATACTTCACTGCCTAGAGCTTTCAAAACCTGTCCAGACAAAGCACTATAAAATACACAATCAGGAAAGCTTCTTTCCTTGCAGGGAGAGGGGTAGGATGGACTGCTTGTCATTCCCACTTGTTCATCCATTCAGGAGAGGGTGCAAACACGACAGCACTTTGTCTTGAGCTGCTGGGCACTCCGGGACTCCCAGGCACTGGGCAGGAGGTCCCAGGTGCAGAGTCAGCACTGGGAATGCTGATGAGATGGCACAGGGGTTGCTGACTTTTACACCAGCTTCAAGGGTCTTTTTCACCCTGTCAAAATGTTCTGAAGGGGTGGTACATCAGAGTCTGCTTCACTGTGTCTTTATTAAGCTTCTTATTGAGCTGTGATTACTTGGCACCCATGAACAACACCAGTCTCATTCATCTTCCTCTCCATACTTGTCAGTGTCCTGGCAGCAGGGGGAACACATTACCAATCCATCCCTGCAGTCCTGGCATTACTTTTCTGTGGATCAACCCATAGTTGCCAGGATAGTACAGCTCAGCCAAGAACATTGGAAGCAACATTGCACCCCGGGCTTGCTCCTCCTCACAAAAATCCCTGCTGGGACACATCCACCAGTTTCCCTGGAGTCTGGGGCAATTCTTTACCTGCAAAAGGTCTGGTCTTCAGCAGCCACCCATTACCAGTTCATGAAAATTGAAGAGGACACCAAATGCATCTTTTAAGGTGTGATTTCAGCAGGTCACTCCAGCCACCTCATCTCTGCACCACTGGCACCACAAACTGCTTGAGCTGGATGAAGAAGCAGACTGAATGCTCTGTCTTGTGCAACTGTGTGACTCTGTGAAGTGGGACACTTGAGAGCTGGCCACTTTGAAGAGGTCAAGAACATGTGGGTGGCTGCAAAGTGTGAACATCTCAAAAGTGGGTCACTTTTTGAAATTCAGCATGCCGGGATTAAAATTCCCTGAAGAAAACTAGGTGCATAACCCTTGTTGTTCCTCTTCCCAAAAGGAGGAAAAGCTGTTTCTGGCATAAGGGATTGTGTGGTATGCCAGCAGGAGCAAAAGTCTTCATCCAGCTGCACAGCTTCCAGGGACAAGAGAAGCATCTCCAAGACAGAGTGATGGTCATATGGGCAAACAAATATTTATGGTTCCCACTGAGCCAGAGCTCAAACTCCGTCTTTCTCTTACTTGCAATTGACCAGGATAGCAGAGGATCCTGCCTAAATATGAGCACATATTTCAAAGGATGGGCTTGGATTCAAGTAATTTTTTCTGCTTTGGCCCAGGTGAGCCTGATGAGAGCAGCACACACAGAGTGATGGGCAGGAAAAGGACAGTGAGAGGCTGCAAACACACAGCTGGGTTATCACTGTGAGTTCAGAGCCCTGCTCTGCATATGGGAACAATAAGAAACAATTATGCACATCTGGGCTCCTGCCCTTTAAAATCATAATTTAGATTAATAGATTTTGAGTATATTGAGCTGGAGGAGGCTGCTTGAGGTTCAGAATAGCAGCTGCATGCAGACTGCTGAAATATTAAACTTTCATCATCTGAAGCTTTTTCGTAGCATTTTTAATCTCTTATTAGTGTTAACAAAACACATCAGGGGGTGCTTTAAATTCTGGCCACACTTTCTGGCTTAATTCCAGAAGCCAAAAATCTTCTTTTTAATGCTGAAACTTGCTGATAGCATTGAAGAAAATGTTTAGCCACAGAATAAAGAGACTGAAAATCTAATGTGCCGCTAAACCTTTTCACTAGGAGCAAGGGGAAAGACAAACAGCTCATTTTCCACTTGACACAGATGCACCTCGACATTAAAAGTTCTTGGAAATCACCTAAAATAGAGGAAAACAAGCCAGGCATCTGCAAGGATAAGCAGCTGCCACTTTCAGGGGCACAAAATGTGGAGCTCAGCCAGGTTGCATGCAGCAATAAGGCAACCGCATCAGCATCACTCAAAACAGGGATTCAAAGAAATGTGAAGCTGAGTTTAGGAAAATCTTTCTGACCAGACTAAATGCCCCAAAGGGTCCTTGCCATAGGCATGCCTTCTACAACAAACTCAGAACTAATGACAAAAAATTGTCAAGAGACCAAGAAATTTAATTTCCAGCACGACTTCAGACAAAACCCTTAACCCCCAGCCATGTGGATTTGTTGTGTTGGAGATCTCCAGGATTTTCCACAGTCTGGCAAGTCCTCTTCCTTCATGTACAGGTCTTTGGAACCATGTAGCTTGCTCTTTGAAGTGAATTCTTGTAAGAAAGGGGGAATTTGCTGTGAATCTCTCCAACGTCTCTTGGTGCAGATTGCTACATGGGAATGATTGAGGTTGAAATCCTCGAAGGAGAGGTCCCAGGTTTGGTGCTTGGGGCTGCTCCTCTTACAGGACCAGCAGTGCATGTGTGTGCAAAGGGAGACTCCAATGCAGCCAGCCTTTCAGGAGTTCATTATGATTACATATATTTCATATATATGATTTCATATAGATAAAACAGATGTACTGACTATTCTAACTCTTACTGGTAGCTTTCTTCCTTCTCTTTTAAAGTTACTCCATGATACTATTTTGGTGAATTATGTATGCCCATATTGCTGCCTTGATGGTGGAGACTTGGTATAGTTTCAAATTTCATTTTCAACAGCTTTGTTTCCATTGTTTTTAAGTACTTTCTGATATTTTTTTATCAATTTTGATCAATACTTTCTTAAGTATTTCTGAATTTCAGATGTTCAGCTGGTGCAAAGGGATGAACTTTCATCAGTTACTACAAAGCAGTGCTGACTTGCAGCATGCAGGAATCACCCCATTACTCTTTTAATTCACCTGTATTCCACCACATGACCATGCTAAACACCCCTTTGCTTTCCACTGCCTCTACAGAAGCCAACAGCAGACAGAGAAAGGAAGAAAAACTTTAAACAAAATTCCTCCAGGTGAGAAGTGTGCAAGATGTATATCTGATCACCTGCATTTTCAACATAATTTTTCAAGGTAAGGCAGAAGCTCCTAATAGACCAGGGTGTTAATTTTCCCCATCTGGCCATGAATATTGTTCCTGCAGAGCTCATGTCCTGGGCTCTCACACCACAGCACAATCAAACAGCTCCCTTGACACCAGAGAGGTCCTTGGTGTACACATCAGTGTGTCCCCAGCCAGACTGTGTCTGTCACCTGAACCCTGATGTGTCCTGTGACCTGCTGGACCCATCAAACCTGCAGGCTTTGAGCCCTGTTTGTACAAATTTTGAACAGCCCTTGAGATGGCTTTGCCTACCCTGCGTGAACAAGATGTGAATATCAGGATGTGTTTTCAACAACAGAGAAGGACTGGGGAGCAAATTCTCTTAGCCATCTGTGAGTACCAAAAGCCCAGTGCAAAGCCCTGGCTGTACCTGCCACAGCAGAGGCGGCCTGATCCTTGTCACAAACAAATTGCATTCGTCCAGGAGTACCTAACCCTACACAAATGTAGTTCAGCTTCGTTTTCTGGGTCATTTTCAGTGGGCACACAAAGAATTAACAAGCTCTCAGCTCCTCTGTTTTAGTTGCAACTGACCTCCCTTGCCTTCTCCAGCTTTCTAGTTCAGTTGGTAAAAAAAATGCCATCAGTTCTCCTTGGATGAAAAATGTGACAGCCTCAGAGACCAAGTGAGAGCCATAAGCCATGTTCTGAGCAATGGTCAAACTTGAGGAAAGCTCTGGTGTGACTGCTTGGGCTCCTGGCACATATTTCAGGAGGACACAAACCAAATTCAGAGCCAGAGGAGGTGATTACCTCGCCTGCACTAAAGCACAAGAGCAGGTTTGGGCCAATGCAAGTCCAGGCTTTGCAGGTACAGATTATTTTTGGTAAACTGTCCCTTCCTTCAGTTCTGTTGCTGTGCTCAGGGGCTAAATCCAGGCTGGTGACAGCATCTCTCAACCAAACCTTGTTTGAGGTGCTGGGCTTTCCACTGTGAATGAACAAAGCCGTAACACACCATGAATGCAAAGTAAGAGGCAGGAACCATGGAATGAGCTGAGTTGGAAGGGACCCCCAAGGATCATCAGCCCCAACACCTGGGCCAGCACAGCACTCTCCCCAAGAGCCCCACCATGTGCCTGAGAGCATTGTCCAAACACTTCTGGTCTCTGTGCTCCAAGGAGGTTGGGGATTCTCTTCCAGCTCATCAGGTGCTATCCAAATCAAGCTGCTACCCTCCAGGAGGGCTCCAGCACTGCCCTCCCCAGCCCAGCACCGAGGCACTGTTCATGCAGAGGCAGCACCCACTCCTGACCTTTGGTTTGCTGGTGTCTCCCACTGCTTGGCCAGGGCAGAAAGCCTGCCTGCCTGCATGGAAACAAAGCCCTGCTCCCCTGCTCCTCATCCCAACACCCTCTGCCCACCCCTTTCAGCAGTGCTGCCTTTTTGCAGTTTAAATGTTCTTTTTTAGAGTGCCTTTTATTTCCAGCTTGGAGAGCAGGGGGACAAGAGATGGGATAGGGATGCTGAAGTAGTAATTTACATAATCTGATTAACAGAGGATTATCCAATGGCTGCTGAACAGCCTTAGTGTGCTTGAGCTAAAAACCTTACTATTCATTGCTCTCACCACCCTGCAGGGCGGCTGCACCTGCAGCACCAGCTAATACTCTCCTGGGGACTTCAAGGAAGGAGAAAAGCAGGGGCAAATTTTTATTATTATCTGGGGGAGGGTTGAGGAGCTGCAGCTCCTTGTGTGCAGTCCCTAATTGATCTGTCTGCATTAGTCGCTAGGAAGATGAAATGCAGGCTGAGCCAGTTGGCATTATCAGGAACAGCCATCACCTTTGAAAAGGGCCAGCTTGTGTGGCTCCTCCCAGGTTCCTGTGGCCAGTTCAGTGGGGCCCATCCTGATCTGCTATGAAAGGAGCTGGGTGGAAGGGTCCTGCACATGCGAGGACCTAAAGCACAAGTTCCCCGGTGCCTCACTCAGCTGGGAACAAACCAGGCCCAACCCTTGCTCTAGGAGCTCTAGGATCATCAAGCTCAGCCATTGACTGCCAAGTCCACCATAAAACATGTCCCTAAGTGCCTAATCTACAAGTCTTTTATATCCCTCCAGGGATGCTGATTCCACCATTTCCCTTGGCAGCCTGTTCCAGTGCTTGACAAAGCTCTCAGAAGAGAATTTTTTCCTGGTATCCAATCTAAATCTCCCCTGGCACAAGTTAAGGCTGTTTCCTCTTGTCCCATCACCTGGGAGAGGAGATCAATCCCCAGCATCCTTCCAGGTAATTGAAAGAAAAATAAGGTGCTCCCTCCCCAAGCCTCCTTTTCTCCAGGCTAAATGATTCCTGTTCTCATAAGGGAGAGCAGCAAACTCTCCTGTAAAAATCCAGCAGGCAGGCTGAAAAAAAAACAACCTGAAAGGACAGGTACATGCCACAGCTCCCTGAACACACTACAAAACAGCTCCACATAAGGGCAACCACTGGGGCTGAGTGCAGCTCTCCCAGAAGGAGTGAGAGATGGGTGAAATTCAGGTCCTGGCAAGGCAAGATGTATTCAACATCTGCTGGTCTCTACAGAAGCAGGTCTGCACCCCAAGCATCCACCCGTGATGAAGGGTTGAAACTCCAAGCTGAGGAACATGGGAGCTCTAGAATGGAAAGAAATGGGGCCACAGAGATCTTCAGCTCAGGAGAAAAACCAGATAGTGCAAGCTGGACCATCCCACACACATTCACATCAAACAAGGGAAAGAGGAAGAATTTGGATTTTTTGGGTTTTTTTTCTCATTATACACAGGGACATCTGTAAGGTGGGCAAATCTAAAAGGTTTTAGAACTTTCCAAGGACACTAAAATTGGACTTCCTAGAAGAAAAGAGACACAACTAAATTTATTCCCCCCCACCCCAGTAGAAATGCTGCAATATAATCACCCAAGACTAATTGTGGGTCTTTGTTTTCAGGAGCACACTCCATCCTCAGAGCACTGTCTGGAGATGCTTTACATATTGACTTGTGACTCAGACTGCTGCGTTTGTCTCTGAAGACCTGGCTGACAGCTGCCATTCACAGACACCACCTAAACAGATTTACAGCTCAGTGTGTCTTCCTTACTCCTACCCACTGTGAATGAGCAATGGAACACAGTGCCCTAGTAAAACAGAGAGGTTGCAGGGAGTGAAGTAATCCTGCCTGTTTGCTCATCCAAATTTTCCTTCACAATCAGGGGAAATGCTTCTGACTTGGGGTAAAAAACACAAGAACCAAGGCTGAGAAGCACCCACCAGAGGACTCATTGTGTGTTCACAGTCATCACCACTGAGTGGGTTGTTGGCTTTTTTTTTTCCCAGGGAGCTGTAACACAGAGAAATGTCCTTTCACTCTTCAGGCCTCTGTGCTGCCTGGAAACAATGACCCCTGCCAGCTGCTGGCTGACCTGCCAGGCTGGACCTGTGGGATGTCCAAAAAGGTGTCCAAGGTGTCCATGGCAGTGGTGTCTCCATGCTCCTCTCCATGGCAGAGGTGTCTTCAAGATATTTCCATGCTTTGGTGTAATTAATATTCCTGGGTTTAGGGGGTAAGAAGAATCTACAGAAAGAGATAAGTCTTGCATCCTGGGGTACACAAGCTCTCCTGCTTTGGGAAAGATAATCTCTGCTGCTAAACTAATCCTTCATGCTGGCATCTCCCCAGATGCAAGAGGAACAAGGAACCAACAGCAACACCACCAGAATTTCTCTGTGCCCTGTGGTGTGGGAAGCTTGTTTCCTGCAGAGCCCTATTTTTCTGTACAGCTGTATCTCTGTGAGGCCTCCTTACACCTCATGATTGTTGAATCTAGACCCTTGTCTCCTGATCAGAAAAGCATTCGAAATAGCAAGATGGAAAATAGATGTGAAAGGAACTTGCACATGCTGGTGGGTAAAAGTCAGGCCCCTCCTTCACTTGGGTTTGTTACTTCAGTACAGGAATTGAAGGGCTAGGACCTGGCACAGATCATCTGGCATCTCATGGTGTCCCAGGATAGGAGAACATTTCCACAGATCACACACAGCAGAGACAACAGCAGCATCTGTTTACTCCATCATGTTCCCAGAGAGGAACTTTTATATATATTCCCCAGAGGCTTAGCAGCCAGAAGAAAAACATTTCCTCACAGCTGCTGGTACCCTTTTTACATGCTTCTGTCCCCAGAAAAAGCAGCAGAGTTATTTAACTGCCATCCATTCCCCAGGCACACAAACTTGACCCTCATGAGGCACAGAAAATACACAGACAGCACAAACAGAATGAAGGGGAAAAAAAACCAACTCCTGAGCAGCGGGAACATTTCTCACGATAAATCTTCAACATACAAACAGCAGCAGCTCCTCCCCAGCAGACAGAAGGTAAAGTCATGGAGCAAAAATCATGCCAAGGAAACATGTTCAAGTGTCAAGGTCTGCTCGCAGTGGTGAGAGGGAGGGATATGTCTTGTGGGGAGGTTGGGATGCTCCAGCATTAGCTGTCAGCTTAAACCTTGACCGTTCTCTAAAAGGTGCAACAAACCTGGGGCTCTTCCCTTTCTCCCTTGCCCAGCCCTGCCCCCGGGCCCCTCCTGGCTGACTCTGGCTCCCTGTGCAGCTGAACAACTGTTTGGGAGCGCAGGCCAGCTCAGCTCTGGGGCCCTGCGTTATTTATGAGTTTGGAAATCAGAGCCCTTCGGTTCACTGCCAGTAAAAGGCAGTGATTGGAAGGGGGTGGGGGGAGGCTTGTGTGCAGCTCTTCATTCTCTATTCCTTGTGAAAAGGGAATCACTCCAGCTAACTGGCCCATGGAGATAAGGATTTCAGACAATCTGCATTAGCCTGATAAGCCAGGTTTGCATTTCATAGAGATTGTTTGTTAAGAACCTCAGTAAAATAAAATACAGTCAGAAGGGCTTATCAGCACAACTCATTTCCACTTCCACTGCTCTGCCTGTCAGCACTGACATTTTTTTCCCCCTATAAATTAAGGTCCCTGCTTGTATCCCAGGTCTCTGGGATGGAAGACGGACCAGGGAGAAGTGGGGGAGGGCTGGGGAGGACAAGGAAGAATAGCCTGAAACCTCCCAGCTGTGACTGGTCAGTGTTAGAGCTGCGGTCCTGATCCACAGGGCAGAAATGCCCACCTGGTGGGTGGTTTGGATTTGTCCTTTCCAGTGCAAACCAGAGCAGCTGGCCTGGCTTCAGCAGCCTTCCCTCTTTGCACCAACAAAGGATCAGAACAGGAAAAGTAGTTTATACACATTTCCCTCAATTTCATGTTTTTCCACTTTCTCACGTAACAAAAACACGGCTGCTAACATATGAAATTATGGACTCCCAAGCCCCAGTCAGTTTTCCTCTTCCTCCTCATTCTTCAAACAGGCTATAGTCAGACATTTTGCTGTAAAACAGGCTTGAAGAAGCACAGAAAACTATTAAAGCACCCTTTGGTGCTCACCCTTTCCCCCTCTTTTTTCCCCAGCACCTGCAGTGTTTGCAGGGAACACACCAAGGCCATTCTGTTTAGACAGTGCTGCCTTTCCAGGAGTGGGATACCCATTTCTGCCTAGACCTGGGGCATTATTCAGGTTATCACTCTAATTGAGATTCAGAAAATCCTTTTCCAGTTCCCTTTAGATGAAGAGCAACAGAGAAAGACAGCCACACAAAAACAATTAACTAACACAAGGCCATCCATGGTTTGACAGCCAGCACAATTACAAAGTCACTTAATCTGTATCATCTGTTGTTTCCAGATGCCATTGCTGCACACACTTTTATGAGGGTTTTTTGGCAGAAGGACCTTAGCAGGACAGAAAGCATCCTGGCAGGTCTTTGCATTTCTACCTTAGTCCTTGGTAGTGCTGTGGAGTAACACAACAATTAATGCCACAGGTAAGGACGACTCTCTCTCACACCTTTTAAGGACTCCAGCCCTCAACATGAGTACTGGTGACCATTATAGAAGCTTCATTAGCCCCATTTCAAACAGGTTCCTCCTTTTCAGGCTCATTTGTAGGTGAAATTGGGGCTTGTGTGGCTCTGGTGGTAAAGCCTAGTATCACTTCATTGGAAGTTTCCATGAAACGCCCTTGCCTCAAAAAGTGAGATGGGAGATGGAGCAGTTTGGTCACCACTCCAGCCAAAATCCAAAGTACCCATCTCCAGGCTTCAACTAGCCTCATGCCAGCCTGAAAGATGAGACATTCATGAGGACTGAATAACAATCAGAGCGTTTCAGAAGTCATATTGGGAGGTATTGGAGGATTTGGTGGTCAAAGAACAGGTAGCAATATTTTCTGGGTCTTTCCTTGTCTTGTTCACAGGAAATACTGTGGACCTTTACTCAGAGGTTAGAACACCTCTGCTGTGCTGCAGGGAAAGGCAGGTCCCTGGAGGGCTGAGGGGCAGCAGATTAATTGTCTGACTTCATTAGCTGCTTGCAGCAAAGTGGCTGGATAAGACCAGCAAGGAAGAGGTTGACAATGGTCTCAGCACATTGACCTCAGCAACAGCTTTATCTCAGCAAGCAAGAACAGACACTTTTACTAATTAAATACCAAATGAATTACAGAAGCATCATTAACACAGAGAAGTGGCTGCAGCAAACAGCCAGAGGCTAAAGGCATCAGAAGTGCAGGAAAGTCATCACAGGTGGCTACAGGCAGCACATGGAGGGTGTTTGATGGAGATGGGCCCCAAACTCCTCCATTGGAGGTGTTCCTGAGTTTCCGGGTATGTTGGAGACATGGGGATTGAGTTTACCATTAACAAATTTGTAGATGTCACCAGGCTGGGTGGGAGTGTGGCTGTGCTGGAGGGCAGGAGGGCTCTGCAGAGGGGTCTGGACAGGCTGGATCCATGGGATGAGGTCATGGGGGTGAGGCACAGCCAGGGCCTGGTCCTGCCCTTGGCTCACAAGAACCCCCTGCAGCTCCAGGCTGGGGCAGAGGGGCTGGCAAGCTGGGAAAGGCCCTGGGGGTGCTGGTGACAGCAGCTGGACACGAGCCCAGGGGTGGCCAGGTGGCCAAGAGGCCGATGGCCCCTGGGCTGTGGCAGCCGTGGGGCGGCAGCAGGAGCAGGGCAGTGCCCGTCCCTGTGCTGCCACTGCTGAGGCCACACCTCGAGTGCCGTGTCCAGCTCTGGGCCCCTCAGCACAGGGAACTGAGGGGCTGCAGCGTGCCCAGAGAAGGGAACGGAGCTGGGAAGGGGCTGGAGCCCCAGGAGGGGCTGAGGGAGCTGGGAAAGGGGCTCAGCCTGGAGAAAAGGAGGCTCAGGGGGCCCTTCTGGCTCTGCACAAGTCCCTGCCAGGAGGGGACAGCCAGGGGGGGATCGGGCTCTGCTCCCAGGAACAGGGACAGGAGGAGAGGGAACGGCCTCAGGCTGGGCCAGGGGAGGTTTAATTAGACATTACGAATAAATTCTTTACAGAAAGGGTGATCAGACTTTGGAAGGGGCTGCCCAGGGAGGTGGTGGAGTCACTGTCCCTGGCGGTGTTTAAGGAAAGGCTGGATGTGGCACTCAGTGCTCTGGTCTGGCTGACAGAGTGGTGATCAGTCACAGGGTGGACTTGATGACCCCAGAGGTCTTTCCCAACCTACTTTATCCTCTTACATGTATTCATGAGGATCACAGAGCAAAACAACACCATCCAAGAACACCTCCAAGTCAAGCCAAAAGCCATACTAACATCCTTCTCACTGTCTCTGCAGGGACTGAGTCACAGAAACACACTTTTCTTTCCAAGCACGGAGCAGCACACCTCGTTTTGGAGGAGTGGAGGCTACATTGCATTGCTCCAGAGGATGTCAGACCTTGGGGCTGAGAAGACACATTCCAAGGGAAAAAACACCTCATTTTCTTCCAAATAATGCAGGAGAACCCACAGTATCACTTAAGTAGGGGGTACAGGGGTATAATCTGCTCACTTCTTACCCCCACAGAGGGATGGAGAGCATAATCAGGGAAAACCCACAAAACTCATGAGTTAAGAGCAGTTCAATAACTGAAAACAAAGTAAAATACTAACAATGCTGATAACAACAACAACAATAATAACAATAATAATGAGAGAGAGCAAACCCCAAGAGAAAGTGGGGACTTTCACAGTTTGCTCATCACCCAGAGGCTGATGCCCATCCCGGCCCCCAGCAGTGATCAGCCCTCCCAGCCAACTCCCCCCACTTTATACCAGAGCATGATATTCTCTGAAACCCTTGGCTTGTTCAGCTCACCTGCTCCAATGGCTTCTTATGCACCTGCCCACTGGTACAGCATGAGAAACGTCCTTGATTTAGAGTACATTTATACAACATCATTTATACAGCATCATTTATACAACATTTATTCTGATACTGAATCCAAAACCACAGCAACACACTGGCTACTGAGAAGAACATTAATTCTGTCTCAGCTGAAACCATGACAATAAAGAAAATTTTTCCCAGGCAATAAGACAACAGATGTCTGGTGGGACGGAGGGACCTGTTTCCACATGACACAAATGTATCTTGGCTTCCTAAAAAAAAAATTATTAATTAAAGCAAACCACAAAAAGAGAAAACGCAAAACCCAACAGCCTGGTCTGGCTCCTGTCTTTACTGGCTGTTCCCTATTTAATCTTCTCTCCCTTCCCATGTTTGTTCAGAAATCCCTCTTCCAGCGCAGCTGGAAAAGGTTGTTACCAACAGGCAGCTGAGCCTGAATGCTGACAATGTGAGATGATTACAGCAGCCCAAAGAGCAAACACACAGAATTTCCAAGAGAAAATGCTCCTGCTGCCCCAACCTGAGACACTGCTCTGGACAGTGACAGTGATAGAGAAGGGCTAGAGTCAGCTCAAGAACAGAGGCCACACAGTTCAACAGTAGCTCCTTGTGGAAGCTGCTTTACTCAAGAGTTTTGACTTTTCTCACAGGAAGTCGATGGGTGAAAGGCGCTGTAATTATTTGCTTTATGTCAAAGAGAGCCACTTGGCTTATCCTGGTTTTGAAGTGGAAGGAACAGAAATGGCTGAACTGAGGAAACACAGTGCTATTAAGCAAGATTATCAGCTGGTGTAAATTGTCTTCTGGTGCCACTTTGCCAAAACAGCTGATGTAGACCAGTGAACACAAGTACCAGGCAGACTTTGATGTCCTTGCACAATGTTTCTCAAGTTCCCTTGTTCTGTTCTGCAATTCATAGTGTGATAGAAACACATGAAAAGAAAACAAGCCTGAGCAATGAGGCAGTTGCCCCTGAGCTCCCTGAACTGAGTGTGAACTCAGAGAATTCTGCTGGAGAGTAAAAAAGAACAGAACCACAGCCCTGGGAGCCACTGTACTGTGACAAGCCAGTGCTTGGAAGGATTGGAAGTGTCTGTGTTGTTACACATTCATCTGTGCAAAACACACAACTACAATGGGCAGTGCAAAGCAGAGTGGTTTTCTCTCAAGCTGACAGACTTCAAACTTCAAGAGAATTCTAAAGCAGCAAAGGATGCAAGCACCAGCAACAGCATCTCCCAGGCTCTGCTTCAACAGCAAGGGCACAACAAGACCAGCTACTGCTTTTTCATCTGGACAGCAGAGAAAGACTCACCTGTGCTTCCAGGATCCTCTCCTGCCTCAGACCCCCAGCCTTGTGCAGTCAAGCATTGTCCATCCCATGATTGTTCTGCAGCCTCAGTTTGGCTCAGACACACTTTTTTTGGAAGAGCTGTATTTACCCTTTTGTTGCAAACAATCACTTTTTTTTTCAAGTGCTCAAGACACTGCAGTTTTCTCTCATTTCCAGTGGCAATTCACCATCGCTCCTAGCGTGAGCTCCAGTGTCTGATTTCAGAAATAGATCCTTCCTTAAGCCCGTATACAAACAATGATTCCAATTTCCACTTTGTAAAAGCAGAAAGTTGTAGAACACTACAGAATCACGGGAAATAGAAACTCCCTCCAGTGGGAAGATAGGATTAACTATAGCCAGTCCTTAACTACAGCTAGCCTTGGTTGGCATTTGCCTGATGTGCTCTCAGAGACCTCCAAAGTCACAGGTTTTACACATTTCCACATGTTAAATACTCCAGTTTCTACGCAGTTGGATCAATTTGCATTCCACACGTTCACTTCTATTTCCTACTACTCACAGAAAGGGAGCACAGGCATCCCTTCCTTTTCTTGTAACCATCTTTTATGGCTTTCAAAAATGGCCTTTTATGGTCCCTTCTCTTCAGGCAATGCTATTTCTTCAGTCTTTCCTCACCATTATTCTGGAGCTTTGAACACTTTTCTGTCTTTAACAGCTGCACATAAATAACATGAAAAACCTTGTTTGCCACAGGGAAGCCAAGGGACTTTGCATGTGGGTTGCTTAAGACCATTAGGAGGATTTAGGAATTACCCTCCTCTCCAGAGCACTTCCAAAATGAAGGCAGTTAGTAAGTTAAGAAGATAACAAAGAATTAAGAACCCATTTCAGATGAGGCAATTCAGAGGAACCTAAGAGGAAGCATGCCTCAATCCAGCTGTTTCTGTGGGAATGTGAAAGCTTCAGCCTCATGATGTACCCCCAAAGAGCAGCAGTTCCATGACAGTCACACCACTCCTGGGCACCCAATCTGTGTCCAAGCAGGAAATCTGTGGCCAGAGCTCTGCACAGAGAGTGACAGGAAATGTGCAGTGTGCAATCTGTTTGTGCAGCTGAAGGATCCTTTCTGCTTCGTGTGAGCATCTGCTTTTTCTGAGTATATTTGTTGTACCTTTATTAAAAATAAGTGCTCAAAGACAGGTGGTCAATAAGCAGTGTAATAAACATTTCAGGATTTTCCTCTGTGCATAATGTCATGGTAACTGCAGTGAAGTGTGTTACATGCAGCCCAAGATGACAAAACAAAGGATGAAACAGCATCTCAAGTTGCAAATTAGACTCTCCTTTTAATCAGTGTTAAATACACACTTGTATCTTCTGAAGAGAAAACATTTTAACCTGAAGAATACCTTACAGGTATAATCAACTATTCAAGACATCCTCCCTTTCATGGACATGCATTTTTTTTTCATTAGTCTTTTCATCTACAAAGTCAAAAATTTGACAGATTCTAATTTTCTGAGAGCATCTTTTCTTTCTCTCTTAAACATTTATCACATCTGTAAAACTCACAGGCTTACTGCATGTTATTACACCAAGATAACAGAGTAATGAACATGAAAACCACAAGGACATTCACTTATTTTTTTCCATTTTAAGGAAGAAGTACAAAAAAAAATTCTACCTGAGAAATTATCCCTTATGATGTCATGGTTACTTTAGCAAGTGAATGGTGTTAGCAAGACTTTACATCTCTCTCTTCTTAACAAGGCAGAGCAAACAAATTACCATCCGATTCAAGAGCCAGCCTGACAAGTTGTTGCAAGAAGCTGAATCATTTACTCCGGTGTTTCAGTGGCAGGAGAAACTGAAACTGAAAGCACTGGCAGGATTGCTGATGCAAATTTGTTGGAACAGTTGGTATTTGTACACATTTCTCCTTCCCCTCAGAGAGAAGCCTCTGTTCTGTGAAACAGAAAACTGTGAATAACCCCCATTTCTATCTACTTGCAGGAAAGCAGGGATAGCTGCAATCTCCTAAAAACCAGTCAAACCTTTCACAGGGAGAACACGAGGACTGGGACACTAAAACTGGAATTTTATTTCTTTTCATGGTGAAGCTGTCCCAGAAGCATGCACCTTCACACTCTTAAAGAAGAACAAATTGAAAAATGTCCAATGTGAATTGTTTCTCCTTCCATTCACTTAGTGTTACACCATCACCAGCTACCTCCTAGATGTAAAGCAGGTGGTCACATGGGTTCTGTGCCACAGAAACACTCCACTCCCAAGACCAACCCACTGCTCATAGTAGGGATGTACCACTCTCAAATCAAGCATATTTGAGGTACTCATAACTCTGCTGCCTTGAATTTAAACAGTCACTCAACCTCCTTTGAAAAATGAGGAACTTCTCTGAGATTTTCCTATCCTAACCTTCTCTCAAGCTTGAGAATTGAACAGTGAAAGTGTTGATGATCCCAGGAATGTTGAAGCCACCTGGCCACTGTTTACATTTAAAGAGTCAACTGCCCGTAAGTCCACTGCAGTCCTCTCTACTCCCTTTGTGCAGCTTTTTTTTCAACTTCCCTTCCCTCCAGTTGCTTTTCATCTTCTCCTTTAACCACTTGGAAAAAGCACGATGAAGGTGAAGAAAATACCTGTTAAGCAAAGGGAGGGAAACGTCTCCTTAGGAAACACATGGGGTGTTACAAGGGGAATGGATGTCAGTGCCTTTGGGCACTGGGAAGTCACAAACTGACAGTTCTGGGGACAGGCTCTGTCACACACCAGGGGTCAGTAGATTTGGATGACATTGTCCCACTCATCAATAGGCCAGACTCCATTGTCCTGTACATTGAAGGGTGAGCTCTTCCAGTCCCACGTCTTCACAGGCACCTTCCACTCCGGGCCGTAGTTGGCCTCCACGTACTGCAGAGTCTCACAGGGCACGTGGACCTTGAGTTCCACAAATTCAGTCCAGCACAGAGTAAACTTGGGAAAGAGATACCTGTGCCAGAACAAAAGGGCATGGTCACTGGTAGAAGGCTAGAATGTACCCCTAAGTAAGCTCAAAGAGAAAGCAAGCAGCTGCAGCAAGTGGCCATGTTGCATTTATACTGTTTTTATTCTTACACAATGGACGAGGGTGTTATCAGCAGTAACTGGTGAACATTTTCTTCATGTGCTTAGGAAGGATCATTCCTAATTCTTTTGTGGCTTGCACTCACATCATTCTGCCACCTATAGGTGAGTCCCTGCCTCTGCCTTGCCTGTTACAAATGGGACATAATAGTTAGACTTTTTAGAAAGGTGAGGGCGATACATGCTTACAGCAGTGGCAGTTCACAGGTGAATTTCACAGCTTGACCAGAATCACATCCTATAGTGTCAGAGTCGAGGTGTTAAACAATACCAAAGTCTACCCACTATTCCTGCAGAGGATCACTCCCACTTCTGAAGTTCTGAAGACTTGCACACAAATTTTTTTTAAAAAAAAAGTATTCCTAAAATTCCTTTTCACAGGTTAAAATGAAACCATAAGCAATTCACCCTTTCAAAAAAGGTTTGTACATTTGTATGATGAACTAGAACTGCCCTCTCCATCTTGTTTCAAGTATGAAGTTAATTTTATTTCTATGCTCTCAGCAAACAATATGAGAAAATGAAACAATTTTGCTTCATGCCTTAAGTGGAGGGAAAGAACAAAGTGATCAAGCATTTTTTTTGATATATATCCAGAGACTGCTGATTCAACTAAACTCTTACACGAGTCCTCTTTGTTAAAAACCTACAGAATTAACTCACTTTAAGGATTATACAGTGTGGATTTGATTCCCAGACTCAGTTTTTGTAGATACTCATTGCTGGAGAATGCAACTGTCCAATATTAAATTTGCAAAAGATGCTTGTGTCAGGAATGCTGAGGAAGTGTTTGTGCACACGGGAATGCAAACCACACAGCCAGACTTTGAGGGTTAGAAACCAGCTCTGGAAGGAAACGGAGGCTAAAAATTACTATCAGAAATATTTTAGGGGCTCATTGAGAAATGCTTTAGTTCTCCACCCTCTAATTTAGACATATAGAAAGAAAATATGCCTGTGCAAATATTAGCTTTCTGAAGAAAACACCTTCTACCTTTCAGTTTTAATCTTAGAAGATAACTTCTACCCCTCCTCTGTGATGACCTAGTAGCAATCAACATCTCTTCTGACACTATAATTCCTTTAAAATTGTTAGAGTGGATTAGGATTCATCATGAGCAAACAGTCCTTTCTCTTCTGACTGACCCCCTCACTTTTGCCTTCCTCAAAAATTCTGACAGGGCTGGAGAGTAAGCAAAATTGAGGGTCATTCTGGTGTTGCATGTATTCACATTAAGCATGCTAAGCGCTCCCACATCTCACAGCAACAAATGCTGGATCTTCTTTTTCTCTTTTTGAGGATGTATTTGGAATAACATATGTCTGGAATTACTTGGCTAAGCATTCTGAACATGTCATGGCTCAGGGCCTTTATGGTGGTAAACAAGCAGTTTTCCTGCTCCTTTTCTGTGTGTTTTAAACCAAGAAACACCAGCTCAGAATTAGAGGCTTGGCTTCCTTATGATGCTATGCCTAAGCAAAGTTATTACTGAACTAAAAAGCTACATTTGGAACTTTTAATAAGCTACCACCAAAAATAAGTACGAGGCTACAAGAACAGAAAAGACTTTTGTGGAAGATGGAAGATACTTTAGACCAGTCATTATGAAAAAAAAAGGGGAAAAACATCTCTCAAGTAGCCAAGGTTTGACAGAATTTTGAAGGAGCAGTGTCAACTCCATTGGCATGGAAATTGCTACTGCAATTTAGATGCAACAGGAGCACAGAGAAGGAAAGTAATTTATTGGTCAGCTTGCTTTTCAGAATGCACCACATATGAAAACTGGAACTGCTGCCATATTCTAAAAAAATATACTTTGCTACACAGCACATTTTCTGTGGGCAGATTCCAACAGCTCTTTGTTTGGTCTATTTCTATATATGCCTGTTGAAGCTGGTTATCAAAATATCTTTCCCAGTCTTTATTTATCACTTCAGAATGAAGATAACTAAGAGAAGAATTTGGGCATTATCTCCAACTGGATGACAATTCTCACTAAATTGCCATTAGCTAAATACAAACAAATACATTTCAGGGAAAATATGAAAGATACCAAAATCCTATAGAAGTCTACAAGGTTTTCGACTTGTCTGCAGCTATCTCCTTCTGAATGAAGGCATGTGATAGAAATAAATAAATCTAAGTATCAAAACCTATATTCAGTTTGCTGAGTTGATTGGGCAGCTTGTTTGCTGATTTAATACTGAAAGGTGTGAAACAAGAAACACAGGATCCTATTCAAAATTCCATTTTCAGAACATGAACAGTGAGGCCTGCAGGAATTGTTGACTACAGTCAACCCAGTATTCTAAATTGCTACCTCAAAATCCCAAATTGTGAGTTTTTCTGTGCAATGAGAGTTGAGACTTTTTGCCATAGGATTTCCTCATCAAGACAGATGCCTAAGGATTAATCTTCTACTACAAAATTAGATTGTGCAATGAACACTGTTTTAGAGTCTTTGTCTCACCTTGGGTGTTTCTATAACTAGGAGCCTGTCACAGTCAGATAAGATCTGCTTGATACATGATATGCCAGCCCTGCCTTTGATTTCACAAGAGATCTGACATTTACTCTCTAGTAAGGCACAGGACTGTTCTCTCTCTGCTTCACTGGTCTCAGAGTGCAGAATCTCCACTGATTGCCCTCTGACATCCACATTTCCACAAAGAGCACAGATTTTGCCAGGCAACAGCACACAAAATGCCATCAGTAAACATTGGCTTGTTCAATTTTTTTCTGTCTAGTGGTACAAATCCAGTTCTTACTTAAATTTCTTGCCCGATTTGGCCTGAGTTCCTCCATTCCATATGTGGTCATCCTCTTCATAGAAGAAAAAAATATCAAGCTTCACATCATCTTCTCCCTGAAAAGAGAGTTCCAAGCTGTCTTCCACCTGGAAGACAAAAATACACGCTGTATATACACATAAAAATACAAAGCAACTTATGCCAGCAGAAAACAAATTAATTTTCATCAGATATACAGGGTGGCTTCTATTCTAACTGAAGAAAACATAGTAACTCTGCATTATTTTAAAACTTTATTAAACACTTCTGCAACTGAAGTCAAAGTTACAAATCTACAGATATACACATGAAAAAAAAATGTTCATTTTCTCTGTACCTTGCCAAATTTGTGCTTCAGTGGCAACCCTGCTTTCTGAAAGGCTGGAATGATATCTGCTTTGTAGTCCCTTATAAAGATTCCCAAATCCACATCTTTGCTGTAAGGAATGACATTGCATTGCCTATACCAGCCTGAGAGGGGAAAAAGCAAAACAGAAAAATCCCAAACTAGTTAATTCAGGAACATGAATTCAGCAGAACTAAAGCAACACAAAAATGAACTGTCCTAAGATCACCAGGCAAAAGTCTTTTGAGTGAAGGCATAAACAAGACTTTTGTCTTTTTTAGTATGGGATAAACCACATCAAAGGAAACAAGTATTACTGCACTTACAGTCATCTCTCTCTCTTCAGAAAGTCAAGAATGTGAGAGAGAATGAAGATAAAATATCTTCAGTTTCCTAATTTAAATGCATTTATATAAAAAAAAAAAGAAATTAAAATTCTTTATGTGGGCCCAAATCTAATCAGCAAATAACAGCTACAGGGCCACAGCTGTGCTTCTGATTTGCAACCATTGTTTTATGCTGCATCCAAGATGTTAATCATCTTTCAATCACCACTGCAAAGCAGAAACACACAAAGTGGGACATCCTTTTGTCTGTTTCATTAAGGCATCTTTTAGTAACTGTTCATTCAGAAAATTATATTCCCTAGGATTAAATAAATACATGGCAAATGTGCACACACTAGTTTTCACAAAGTGTTTCAGTAACAAAAGAATCCTCACCAGTGATAAGACACTTCTACCTTCAGCAGAACTGAAAACTTGCACTACTTAGTCTAATGGGCAGTCATTTTATTAAAAGTTTGTTTTGAAAGAAAACAAATTAATGTAAACTATATTTCAGAAGTCAGTGACAAGCATCTAATTGCATGGGAAGAAAAACAGAGTGCACTTGGGCAGCAGAAATATGTGCTCATCACTGCATTTTCCAACTGGCACTTCAGTGAATTCCAAGTCACACAAATTAGGAAACTGTTGACCACTTCCTAGCAGGGATGAACAAAACACAGGTAACTGCTAACACTAAATGCTTCACTGGAAATTTGTCCAGCATCTTTGCAGTTCAGTTGTTTTAAAAAAAAAACCCTTCTTTTCAGGAGCAAAAAGGCCTACTGCAGCACAGTTATTACCTTCCAACCCACTACGTTTGGCCTCTGCTGACATCACAAGCAATGGAGGATGAAGTGTTTAAAGTTCCAGGTGAGTTTAAAAATGCAACACAACACAAATTTTTACCGAGGCATGTTCCACTGCTCAGCCAGAACTTCACTCCCAAGTTATTCAGTGTCAGAGCAGCCAGATGAAGCAAGGATTTTGCCTTTTTCCTGAATTCCACTGCATCAAGAGAGGCATCATCAGGATACAGCTGGAAGGCAAGAGTAAGCAACTTTATGTCAGAGAGCAAACTTGTCCCTTCATTTGTTTCATGTCCTAGGGAAAAATTTACTTAACCAATACCTGGGTTAATATCTGTTTTTACATACACAGTCCATTTTCAGACCATGCACTGGAATGACAAGTTGAAATTAAAACTCTGAATCATCAACCTTCCTTTTTTTCCTAACCATCAGAATGAAAAATCAGAGTAGACTAGAATAAGAAAATATGTATTAGACACTAATTCTCAGCACTTGGCAGCAACATCGGTGAGCCCTTGTCCTGCACATGCTGAAGTCCATTCCCAGAATCCAAGGGGGAAGATGTGGACAGAATCAATCCCTGCCAGCACATCAAGGCTTTTCCAACCTTCAGAACTCCATGATTAATTTATTTGGCGCCACCAAGTGTCAGAACTGGGTGTTGAGTTTTAAGAAAAACTGCCAAGGAGGAGAAACACTGTGAACACAAAAATCTTCCAGACAGAACTGTGGCAAGGTCTGCTGTCCATGCAAAGCCAAAATCGACACGGAAGGCTGGGCAAACGTTACCGGTTTCTAACAATGGAACAACCACTCAGCTTTGAGATGGATTTCTTCAAGAGCTCTTGGGCAACAAGCAGCCAAAATGAACTTTACAAAACAGGTGCTAGCTGCTTGTCCCAGTGCTAAAGCATCAGCAAAGTTCAATAAACATTTAAGGGCACGTTTTCTCTGCCTGTGGTGATTCCTGCCTGCAGGCTGAAGTGGATTATATTTTTCCATACATGAAGGGACAACACATGGACACTCTTGTGACCCTCCTGCTATCCATATATTGATCTACAGCCTACTAGAGTGAACAGGAGTGGTCCTCCCTTTCCCCAACACCTGAATGACTGAAGACTGGAGCCTCCAGTGTCCTTTTCCTCCTTCCATGAACTCAGAGATAGCTCAGATTCAGTGGCCTGACTCTGGCTCCATGGACTTAACTGTGAATTCTTAATCACTTTATGATTCATGTCCTTTACAAGTTAGGACAAAATGCTCCCCAACACTACAGCACAGACTTCTTTATCTGCTAAATCAAGTAGCAAAATTCTAAAAATAATGTTCTGAATAGTGGTGAAAACACTAGCTGCTCACACAGTCAGAAAAGCAATTAAATCAGTCACTTTGGAATGTGACCATTTCAAATACACCAGAAGAGGAACATGGAACTGCAGGGCATGGCTCAAAAATGTAAAATTAAACACTTCTCAAAACTTTGACTGCCATAAGGAAAATTTTCAGTCATGAAGATACACAAGATCTTAGTTTAATTTACATGAGATCCATTTAACAGTAAAGGTGTGTAAGAACCAGATATGTTGGCTCCCTCTTGGAAAAAAATGTGCTCACAAGTAAAAAACTGAAAACTCCATGATCTTCAGGTAAAGTTTTGATTTCATTACCACTTAGTAAGCTCTGTGGAATGAGAATCAAGGGCTGTATTTAGCCTTGTGCATGTGAACAGTCCCATTTAGGTAAAAAAAACCCAGTGGACTGTTACTAGGTTTGGGTCAATCAGTGAAAACACACATTTCATCTCAGAGACACCACCTGGTTACCACTAACCTGAAAGAAAGCCCGAGCTTCTCTGTACCTACATTCAAGAAATCTAGAGTGGGACATCTCTTCTAGAAAACTGGATGGATTTTTTGGAATTTGAACTTTTAAGTCATCAATGGAAACAAGCAGAAGTTCTGGCCTGCATGGAAAGAAAGATAATATATTACCCTATTTAATTCCTTTACAAACCACATGGCATTTTTTCTTTTAATTCAGGTTATAATCTTAATGCACACTACTGGCAGTGATCTCTCTGTCCAAATACAGCCAAAACAAATTACAAATGAAAAAAGCAATACAACCTTCACCAAATTCCCCATTTCAAAACTCTGTTTAAAAATAATTTTTACACTTCCAAACCCCAAGTTAGCTTATCAGATCAATGATTCTTTTACTGACTCATTACTTGAATTTGTTCAGAGATGTTATTCAGTTCATTTTAAAATTCAGGCTATTTGGTTGTCTAAATTCAAAATGCACTTAAGAATCGAATTTTACTCTGTACTTTGAGGCTATTTTCTTTTAAAAATTAAAAATCATTCAGCCTTCATAATGATTAAAGTGAGATTATTTAACAGCTTACACAGTTTACTTCAAACATTCAGGGACAAAACTCATGCAGATTCCATGTTTTAAACGGACAAAAGAATGGGGTCAAATTAAAGGAAAAACTTCAACAGATTTATTTTGATGTGTGAAATGTCTCAATATTTTTCTCATTTTCTCAGAAACGATGCTCTCAAAGCCTGCACTTTGGGGTCTGAATCATACTTGAGCTGAATTTTAGAACCTGACTACAGGAAAGAGAGTAGTTTTACACAGAGAGGAAGCAATTTCAGGAGTGCCATGATGGCTTTGTCCTTCCCCTGTTGTGAACTCACTTTTCATACGCCCCAGGGTAGCGACCGAAGTGGAGTTTCCGGAAAGGCACAAACTTTCTGTCCATGTGTTGCTTCAATCTCAGGGGCCCATGCCAGAGAAAATTGCCACTCCTCTCGTAGAAGACCACCAGGTGAATGGCATGGGATGCCAGCTTGAATATGTAGTGCAAGGGAATTTCCATCCCAGACAGGTCATCCATCCCATCCAAGCGGGGATCCTTATTTATAATCTTTAGCCACTGGAATCCCATCTTCTCAGCAGTTCTAAAAAGACCCACCTGAAAATGAGGAAGAGAGGAGGCAGAGCAGGCTAGAGATTAGAGAAACAAAAATTGAAATCTAAATGCTTATTATTAACTCATACCATTCCCCACTTTCATTTTTTTAATCAAGTTAAAGCACAAATGAATCAAAAATCTCTGAGAGCTTTAAGACCCGCAGTCACAAGCTATTCCAACACCTCCTTTCCTTGTCTGAAATTTAGTCCTTCAAACTACAAAATAAAACAACAAACAAATAAAACATACCTGGATTAGGTTTGCTCTTTGTCACAGCACCCTATCCTGCATTCTCAAACTATTCTCTAAAACTGTTCTGCCAAATTTGGTGTTCTTAAGCCCTTAAATAATAACACCAAAAATACAAAAATAATTGCTGCAAAATCTTCTTTTCTGGGGCAAATAAAAATCTCACCAAACACTGAGGACTGCACTCAAGGTAGCAGGCTTTCATATATCCACAAATCAAGGGAATTCAATCCTGGCTTTAAATTCTAATTTTTTTAATTTATTTTTTTTTTAACGAAACCAATCAGCATCTGAAGAGCCTTTCAATTTCCCCCCTTGAAATGTTTTTATAAGCATATCAGCTTCTCCTCTGGATGATACAGAAACTGAGACACAAAGCAATAGGGAAATGGATTTATCTCAGTGTGATCTCACACAACTTTAGCCTTAGTTTTTTTGAATGCCTTCACACCTCTGGGTAAAACAACTGTGTGATCAGGCCCAGAGTGACACCCTTCTTCACTCAAATTCTTCAGTGAAATAGCCACTGACCATTTCCTGCTTTTTTATAATTAAAAAACAAAAAAAAACAAAAGCAAAACAAAAAAAAAGCTGTTTGCCACTGGTATCTTTAGTCTGTAAAAATTAATCTAACAAATATTTCCAGATTACACTTAATTGATGAAATAATCTTGGCTTTAATTTTGTCCTTCATCACATGCTACACCTGTATTTTTAACACAGACATTAAAAAATGTCCTAACACCACAGAGAAGCAGAGATACCAACACATGAAGTGAAACAGTATGAAGCACAAGGATGTGCTAAAAGAAATGTAAACCAGCAGACTATGATGATTTTTCCAGACTTGTCACATCAATACCTGGATTTCCTTCTTGATAAGTCCTGAAACTCCAGATTTATAACTGCTGCACCTACATTACTGCCTCAAAGTTCTCTTCCTTCCTTTCTAACAGACCTTCTTTCTTTCCTTTTGGCATAGATTCTGACTACCAGTGGGTTTTTTTATTATTGCAGGCAGGTTCTAAAAAGTTTTAGCTATGAATTACTCCTAATGTACCCAGGCTAGTAAATGGAAAACTTTGAATTCAAAACAAAGTTTCCTCTGCCTACAATATTACCACCACATGAATTCAGTTACAAACATGAAAGCATTAAGTGACAACATCAAAGAACAGCTGATGTATTAAAATACACAAATGTGAACTGAAAACATGCACTTACTTCATGTTTCCATGTTTTGTCCAGCAGTGCAAAGGTAGTGAAGTCTCTTGGAGCACAGAAGTATTTGCATTCTGGGCTGGGGCCATCAGGAGAGCTTCTGATCTGCTCAATGTCTTTATTAACCAGTCCCAGAATCAAAGGATCAATCAAATACACTGGAATATTGTGACTGGATATTAATCCTAGGAACTTCCTAACCACGTGCTGTTTGACAGAGGACAGAAACACCATCTTTGCATTAAAACTCTTCGGCAGAAAGAAACCCCAACCCACTGAAAGAAGGAAATCTTATCTCCCAATATATCCTCTGAGTGTACACTCCACTTTCACAAACAGTTGTGAGACTGAGTGAGAAGGCAGGATGCAAGTGCCACAAAGAATTTGGATTCTGGGCTGCTCAGGGCACTCAACACTGCATAAGTTAAAAGCTGCAGCAAGAAGGTTCTGTGCCTGATGCAAGGGCTTATTAACTTGGCTCAGTGGAGAACATTAATCAAGCACACTTAAACATCCATGGCACACAGAAGCCATTTACAGCAGCCACAGTCACCCTGCTACTTAAATATATTCAGCTGTAACATTTTCATTTAACAATTTTAAAGCTCTGGTTTCAGAGAGGTGTGAAAACACAAAGACAAGATGTGGGTCAACAACAGAGTTTTGGCAGCAGCATTACCTGTGTGGTACAGGCAGAAGCGAGGCCACCCTCATAGTGATTTCAGCTACACGGAGCTGAAAGGTAAGTGATGTGCTCATATTACTTCTGTGACTAAAACTGGCACACCAGACTGAAGAACAGGAAAAAATCTGTGCAAAAGTACCTACTCCTCCTTCCCCACCCCATCACTTCTCCAGGAAAACAGATGCTTTCAGTTGAAACTTAAGTTTAAAAAAAACATAAATAATTGTAGAAAGACATGGCCTTGATGTTAACTCAAGAGAAACATGTTCATATTTAATCTTTTGGACACATCACTGCAGTGACACCAAGGAAAGCCTGAAGTGCAGTACATGGCAAGATCATGGAGCATCCTTTATCAGTGATGATCTCAGAAGATAAAGTTCAACCTTTAGGAGAGCTCTGCCCACAGACTGGAAGCCCCCTGTGACCGTGACACCTCACACCTGGTAGGCAGCTCCAAGGGGTGTCACCTCCAAGAATAGCAAGGCATTCCTGGCACAAGCAAGCAGTCCACAGAGCAGTTGGATTGGATTTTTTCCAGGGACAGTTCTCGACCACAGCACCTTCCCTCTTGCTCAGCAGAAACCAGGCCTTTAAATGGCCATTCTGCTAATTAGCAACATTATCATGTTGCATCCAAACCGAAAGGCTGCCTGCTTCCAGCACATCCTTCTCCTTAACCATCTGTGCTGCTTTTCCACTGGGAGATCAGTTAACAAAAAGTCTTCTGTAAAGCTGTTTCCAAACAAATCCTAGCTACAAACATCATAGGGGACCTTCTGATTCCCCAGGAGGAGAGTTTTGGTTGCACTCAATCTTCCAAGCCTGAAGCAAGACACAACAAATATCCCATTTCAAGCACCTAATAGCACTCCAGCACTGACCATGAGGGCTGGAATGCAGCAGCTGGTGAACAAGACATTTTCCTGCTTGGGAAGGGCTTTACAACCCAGCACAAGCAGGCAACGGAACACTGACCAGCAGGTTAAACAGCTGGAATGGGCAAAGGAGCACCGTGTGACTCAGGACCTTCTTAGGCCGACAAAGAAGCTGCATGGCAAACCGGCCAAATCTGTTCGACACTCAGCCTGGAAGGACTCAAAACCCTGGATCAACACTTCTGTGTTCTTCCCGAAACATTAACAACATATCTAAGCGCTGCAGCGGCAAAGGTTGTGAACCTGTAACTGTTTATCCATGTTCTTTACCATTGATGTTTTGATACTCTCTTTACAGAGTAAAGTTACAAAGTGTATCTCTTTACCCCACAAAGCAGAGAGCGGCCAGTGAAGCGTGACGAGAACTGCACCCTGAATTTGCAGCACCAAGTGAGTTCTGTGAGTTGTGAAAGAGCTGTATGAACCAGTGACATTGTACATACCCATCTAGTGCTGTCTTGGCCTGACTGGCTTCCTCTGACTTTGGAAAAAGCTGCTCCATTCTATCAAGGAAACAAAACAAAAAGAAGGGGAGGGAAGAGAAAACCCCCAAAGTTTCAGTTGAATCCTTGTTTTCTTAACATGACATACAGGAGCATTTATCCACTTTATGATTATAGCTGGGGTTATTCCTCTGGTCACTCAGCTACAGCTCTGAATGTAAAATCATAAACAACTGCTGTGGCTTAAGTATATTTAGAAGGACAAGCCAAACCTCAGGGACCTCCAGACATGCAAGGACTGAGTGGCGAGGCCTCAGGTTTCCAAGCCAATGTGCCAGCAAACGCAAAATAGGAGGATGACAAACCCTGACAGGCAAATACCAGAGGGGCAAAGACAGCGGGACTGTGCCTCAATCTTTCCAGGTGTAACCCTAGACACTTCAATTTTAAAGACAGCATATTCACGTGAGAGAGTCAAGGCAGCTTGTGGCTCGGCTTTTGGCTTTTCAAAGGCACAAAGAATTTTTCAGTTGTTGTTTAAAAATCAGAAACTGTGAGAAAGAAGTTGAAGGTTGCAGCATCACCTGTCACTGACACTGCCTGCACTTAATAAGGAAAGAAAAGCCAAAAAAAGAGTCAGGACACTTGGAAACCTATACGGTTCTTCTGTAAAAATAAAGGGAGTTCCTTTGTTGAATCAGAGTTGCAACCGTAAACTATAAAGCCGCCAGAGGATTTAATTTACAGTGACAATCACTTCTTTTGCTGCTGCAGAAAATCACTCACCTGGACACTCCAGGTCAAGTATAAAAAGAGGTACAAACAGCATTCCAGGTATAAAAGGAGGATTTAAACTGTGACATCCAGCACATTAGGAGCACTGAGCCACAAAGCCCTAAGACGACTGCTGAAAAAGTTGGAATTTTTCTTCTCCACACTAGCGTTGGAAAACCTGCACCAAGCAGATGCTGCCTCCCCTCCGTTCGACTTCGGTGGCAATAAAAGTCGCCCAGTAACAAGAGCTACTTGTTAAAGGGTTAAAAGCCGTGGCGGCTCGAAGCTGGCGGGAGCGTCATTCCCTGGGGGAGAAATCGGGCGGCCCTGGCTGACACAGTGACTTGGATACCAGGCTGGGAACTCAAACCCGACTATACCCCTGCCACCGGACACCGGCCTAGGCTCCCCGCCCGGCCCACGCCCACCCTGCCGGCACTCCGAGCCGCTCCGGGGAATTCCGGGGGCGGGATGAACGCCCACAGGGAAACGCAGCCAGGCGCCGAGCAGAGCGCTCCCTCTCTCACCTTCTGCGACAGGTAGAACTTGTAGTAGCACAACTGGAAGAGCAGGAAAACCAGGCTGGTCAGCGACAGGACCGCCAGGACCACGTTCCTGTTGATTTTCTGCATCAGCCCCGGGCGCTCCGGTAGCCGCTGCCCGGCCGCCCTCACCGCGATGCGGCTTCAGGCCGGAAAGCGCCGCCGCAAAGCGCCGCCCGCCGTCGTAAAATGCCCCCCCCGCCCCCCCCCACTGTCGTAAAAGCCCCCTCACGGGGGTCTCTCACCCACCAACCCCCCAAACTCCCCCAAATCCCCCCAAAACGAGGCGGCGGTAGAACGACACAGCGAAACACACACACAGGGATGCAGATTTCTGTATTAGTACAAAACATCGCGTCACACGCGGACGGCACCCCCCGTCTCCCACTCCCCTCCGGGGGGATCCGGGCAGGGACCCCACGGTGCGGCCCAGGGATGCTCAGGATCACCGGGAACTGCTCCGAAGGAAACCCACGGCCAGGCTCGCCCTGCCACAGGACACCCAAAAATAGCGACGCTGTGCCACGACATCAACACAAGTCACGGTCAGCGTCCATCCAACACCCCGCAGTCCTCAAAATAAAAAACACGGACAAGTCCAACACACTCCCAAGTGGCTCCCCCGGTCTCCGTCTGAAACGTGGGAGGGATGAGGAAAAAGGATTTGTACACTAGTCTCAGCTCTTCCTGCACTTCTAAGAAATGAACCTGCCACCTCTGCCCTGCCTGTTTGGTATCTGCTTGGTATTTGCAGAAGCATTTATATCCCCAGATGTTTTTTTTGTTTGTTTTTTTTTTGTTTGGTTGGTTGGTTTTTTTTTAATTATCCTGTCTGACACTGACATCCCTAGCTGCAGTTAACAAAATTCTCCTTAGTTTTCCACAGGACAATGGCAGCTATGCTCAGCTGACGTATTAATACCTCAAGGAAAACCTTTAGTCCCTCAAAAGTCAGGCTTTCAGAGTCAAAATAACTTCAGTATACCAGGAGTCAGTAATTAAGCATCTCCTTTTGGTCACAGAGCAGAAAACTCCTGTTCAGCCACCATGCAGTATCAGCTCCAGAGTAATTAACAGTAAATAAGCCTGGTGGATTGAACTACAGACCTTCAAAAAAATCTAATCCACTGCCAAAGAGCCACCCTTCTCCAAATCCCTGAAAGTGGATTCACAAAGGGAACGGTAACTCCATAGGCTCCAGGCATCCCTGCCCAGCTGCAGGCACAAACCCTGTACCAACTGCAACAAAAAGCATCACTGGGAGCAGTGTGGTGTCACTCATCTTCCTAGGTTGATGGGTGCTGGAGAGACACTAATTCAGAAAAACAAGTCTAGAAAGAAATATCTAAAGTGCTTAAGGCAATTCTTCATATCCCCACTTACTAAAAACAACTGGACTAAATGTTAGCAGCAAAAATTTGACATCTGTGCAAACTATTATATAACAAATGCATCATTGTAAGGGTAAAAAGTCACATGTTAAGGTTCACCTAGGACATCAGTTAAACCAAAACTTGCAAGTCACAAGTCACAGTATGAAACACTCCCAAGCTTTCCTCTAACTAACTGTTTAAAGCAAAATTACATTTTTACATTGGTGCATATCGAATTCACCTTGCATGTTACACTACAGCTTGCTAAGAAGAAAAAAAAAACAAACAAAAAAAACTTCATAATTTAAATGCTCTTGTAGTGGGCTGGAAAATACTCATGGTTCTCACTACACATTAGCTGGTTGTAAACATCCCCTTTCTTTCCACAAAGGGAAATTTGAAGAGGAACTGCAGCTGAACACCCAAGATAAAGACAAGTGGATGCATGGTGATGAGGAGGTGCCAGTCTGTCCTGGTGTCTGTGCACCACTGCTCTGGACTAGAACTGGCTGCAAAACTGAGTTTGTAGCGATTTATCCCCAAGAACTCCTAGTCAGGTGTCCATTGCAGTAAAATGGAAAGAGAAAAGATTATACACAGAGTATTTGCATAACAGTTACATCTGCAGATAATGTGTGAAACAGATTCAGACACTGTTGACCAAGAACCACATCACTTCACTTCGGAGTATCTTTGTCCCAAAGCCCAAGCAACAGAACAGGCAGAAGAACGTACAGTTAAACTGGGAACTATTTAGTACTTTCCTCTGCAAAAAGAGATTACAAGTTCACAATGCAAATAATTAAGAGATGCTCAAGTTCCAGATGCAAAATAAACAATTAGGGCTCAGCCAACCTGTCAACTTCATGATTCCTCAAGAAAAATAACACTTCCCAAAACAGGTAATTACATTTCCTTCTTAATTTTAACTTCTCACTGAACATCATAGCCAGTTTATTAGAAGGTGTCTCAAGGAATTTCTCTTTCTCTTGAGAAATTGTGATGGACAGAAAGGAGCCATTGGTAATACTGAGGTTTAACATAATTACATGTTCATGGTTTTATGGGCTAAAGGATATACAGAAGGAAAAATTGTAGCGGCCCAGCAGCAAATGAGCCAAATCATTATGGACCATGACTTTATAACAGCTTTCAGGTGATACCAGAAAATAATCTTCAGTTAGGAAACACCTGATTCAAGAGTGTACCTGAAAACTATTTATAGGCTCCTCGGCTTGATTAAAGGGAAGAAAGCAGATTAAAAAAGCCTATAATAACCTAGTAATTCCCACTGACAAGCTGGGATTTTCCAAGAAGAATATAACATGATCTTTTTTCTTTTTTTAGCTCTCCCATTGCTATGAATCATTTGACTACTGTTTTACTAGGCTTGCAAATAGGAGTCAAGCCAGTGGAACATCTATACATAATTTTCTAATGTAATCAGAATGCAATTAAGTAATGGTGACAAATGGGAGCCAATATCAATATACAAGGTTTTAAGAAAGAGTTATCCGTGGAAAATCGAAGATTTTTATCACTGGGGGAAATAATTACAGCCTGATCTTACTGTTTCTTCATACCAGGCCTATTCTTATTCTTATCATATCCTTCTGAAACCATGTTGTGGTATTTTGCTAGGCTTGGACAGCTAATCCGACTGTTTTCAAAATGCATCTCAGAAATTTCAACTTCTAATGGCAAGCCTAGTAATAATTAAATACATTTTTATGTAATTTGCATTAGGGGAGCTAAAAAACGGTATTTGCTATATTCTTCATAGAAGAATAGTATTTGTACCAAAACTAATATTGAAGTCTGTAACAAAATGCTTGAATTGAATACAGTATTAGAAAAGCACACAGTTATAGCTCTTGGGGGTTTTTTTGTGTATTTTTTTTTTTAGATAGGCAACAGTTCAGCTTTCTGACATTTTTCTAAATTCCCAGTACTGGTTCCTAACACTTACCCCAAAACCCTTTGCACTGTCTTTGCACAGGCCCTAAACAGCAGAAGGTAGCAAACCCAGTAAAATCCAATGCTCACAAGCTTCTGTGAGTAGTAGCTACACAGAAAAACAAAGACATTCAGCAGCAGACTTGTTGAACAGACATTACTAGGCAACATTATTTAGACTGCTTGTTGAACCCCCCAATCCATTTTCACTCTTCTGAAGAGTTTTCACGGCACTCGGCACCTGCAATCCAGTACTCACTGTCAGCCCACCACACCAGATCTGGAGGGAAAAGAAAAAAAAATCTGCATTATGAACCAAACAGATCTCTCTCCTCCCATCCCACAACTTACTAGCACAAGCACAGCTGCGTGTCTTCCGTCACAGCACTCTGTAAAACATTCTAATCACAAACATGCTAATTTTTAAGTCCTTTAAGTCTAAGATGCTTCACATACTATGCTTCGTAACTAAGCTTGTAGCTATAAGACCTAGTACTCAAATCACTTGCTCCTAACTAGAAAAAATTTTCTGAAAGCCAATGTGTCAGCAGCAAGTAGGGTGACAATGAAAAGCAACTCTCTCACTCTGCTCCAGTGCCTGAAATCAGTGCTTATTTTTACCATGTCATGCTAAAGTTACATCAGCATAATCATATCACAAAAAAAATAATATTTGAATAGCTTCAGGGGCACAGGTGCCAGCAACTTCTATGCTACACATGTAAGAATGTAAATAAGTTTGAGAGCTGTAATTAAATAGTTTGTCATTTTCACTTATCCTGTTCAGTCATAAGGCTGTTTTCACTCTGTGAGGGGCTGGTGAGGTATAGTGCAATAGCATGAATTTTGGCAAGCAACTGTTTCCCCAGATGACTTGGGAATTGAATTGATATGAGTCAGCCTTTGCTATGCTAGGAAATGGCTAACAGATATAGTTCTGAAGCTATTCTTTTCCCCCTATGCTGAAAAGGATCAGCAAGGCAAATAAAAAGCCATGAAAAAAAAATCTATACCTGTTAAAATCCCAGGCCTACGCACCCTGCTCCCTGATGCACTTGATGGCACCTTACAACACAGCTGGGGCCTCCCAACTTAGCTAAATGAATCACTTAAATCATTAAAGAAAAACTAATAGTAACTAATCCTTCTCCTGTGCTTTTTGAGCAAGATTTGAGCCTTTAACACTGTAGAAAGTTGTTGCCAATTAGCAGAGAGCCACAAAAAAGATTATGCAGGGCATTCAACTGACTGGCAAGAAAATCCCGCTGAGCTTTTAAAGATGTGAAAGTTAGAGACTTCTTCTTCCACTGGAAAGCATCAGGTGCTGCTCTACCCCATGACACCTCCTCTCATGGCTCAGAGCATCCTGGACTCCATCAGTTCAGATCAGTTATTGCAGCAGGCTCATCAGCTACTGCAGTGTGCTGTTAATTTCCTATACACAAATTTAATGAGTTCTGTTTACACAGCTGAGACATCCAGATGCAGAGTCCTGCCAGGGTGCCACTATAAGCACATGAAATCCAAAAGAAAAGAGTTAAACATTTTTAAAAATTACTAGTCAGCCAAACCAAAGGCTTGCAGTTTCCTTCTTTAAAAAAAATGAATTCAGTGCTAGAAACTGCAAAATTTTATAGATACTGACCATGAAGCCTGGTAGCAACGGCTGAGTAAACTTTGTTCTGAAGGTGTGTAACAATGCCTTCGAGCTTGCATTATAAAATGAGAGCTGACCTAAGAGAGAGAGAGAGAGAGAGAGAGAGAGAGAACAAGCTGAAATTCAGCTTAAACATAGTTTAAGCTAAGATGCAGTCACTGTCTAACTTGTACAAAAAAAATTTTTCTTTTCCAGGACACCTAAGTGCAGTCCAGAAGAGTGAAATTCACTATTTTTACTGAATTTCAGTAGCTCTGTCACACAGATGAACTCGGGTCTTTTGACATGACAAGCACTTAGGGTCTGTGTTGTCATGCAAGACTGGATCAGTCTGGAAGTAATGCACTTCTTCAGCCTTGGACTGCTCCAGCTCAACAGAAACAGTAACTAACTCTTTTTACTAAATCTCCTAAGGTGTAATTTACCTCCATCAAAGTCGCAGTATACTCCAATTCTGTCTGGGACAGGTATATCTAGAGTCTTAGCTTTATTGTTATGCTTTGCTGAGAATGTGGTTTGCAGCCAGTTGTTGATATGGATGCACCAGCTGGAATTAGTCTTTCCCAGCTGGTCAAACTTCCCCGGGTTTCTGTATGTTACTCCCACACTGTAGGATTTGCAGTCCTTCTGGGCTCTCACTTCCCAGTAATGCTGTCCACTCTCAACAGCAGTGTCTCCTACCAACAGAAATACATTTAATTACAACTAAGTGTAGTTAATTACAATTGAGTGTACCTTACAGTGCTGTCTTTCTTACAGGCACCAGTATTGTCTTTTCTATTTTATTTTAAGGCAAAGAAATCTGAGCTATAAGAATAAGAAAATTGTACAATATAAATATATTGTATATATTTACTGTACAATTTAAATATAAAACAAAATCATGAGACAGTATTTACCTATGCTCATTACCAATTTATGTTTAAAAGCAGTGCATGTCAGTCACTACGAGCTTTGTAATACAAAGCAGAGCTGAAGACAAAATTCTGGTGTTATATGGGCAAACTGCTCCAGGCAGGAAAATGTTGAATACACAACCTAGAACAATCACAAACTTTCCCTCTAATTCTTGCCTGATCTGCCCTTTCCTAATGGAGCAAACAAGTTCAGCTCACCAAGCACTGTGTAGGATTCCCCAGCAAAGCGATCCCGGCCACCCCTCGCTGAGGCCCTTGGGCTGTTAGTGGATCTCTTCGGAGACGCTGCGTTGCTTCTAAAGGAGAGATCAACCACTCAAAACTTGGATACAACCACAGAAATGCACACTCAGGGACACCTGAGTCCATCAGGTGCAAGAGATACACACAAACACTCTAGAAAGGGCACATTAGTCGATGCCTCTAACAGCATGCATGCACAACAGCTGAGAGGGAAGAGGTGACAGAAGAAAACATACAGAATGTTGCAAAAAAACAGGTTCAGAGGCAGCTGAGAACGGAAACGGGGAAGCAGATGTGTGGCACGTGGTTTGAATATAACACTTCAGGATAGAGAATATTCTAATGAGCAATCTGTTGTATAAAAGAATAATTTTAACCTAATGAGGTTTTCAAATTTTTTTTTAACCTTGGTTAGGCCCTCAGAAATAATTACCAACAATTTAACCTTAAACCAAGTGAGGGCTATTTGCAATATTCCTCAGTAGAGAATCACATCTGATTATTACTTTAAAGGCAATCAGTAGCAAAGAATTTTAACTTCTCAGAAATAGCTGTACAGTTTACAGTTTAATTTCATTGACAAAAACACCAAAAAAGTACAAAGTCAGTCTCTGAAACACACTTGAGAAGTCATTTTTGATTTCTCATCCTCTGGAGTCTATTGGACATCAGCCTTTGAAAAAAACTCACCTACAGAAGAGTTTTCTCTCCCTTCAGCTACAATTTGGTAAAGCTACTTGCAACTTTTATCCCCATTAATATAGTAAAGTTCAGCTTGTTTTCTTTTCAATTCATCCATTATTCTCAAAAATCAATCCAGAAAGTGTTAGGAAATTTCCATTTTTCCTAATACCACCATGAAAATAAAGTCACAGGGGAATCAAAAGCTAAGCTGCCAGACATAAGTATGCTAAAATCTAGTTCATCACCAAAGTTTGTTTTATTCCATTTACAGAAGTCCACAAAAAATTACTGATGAAAAAGCTGTTTACTTCAGCACCACTACTTAGCATATAACAGAAGACAACTATGCTTCCAAATTGCTCACAAGAGGTACATGAGGGGGGTTAAGTTTCTATCGTGCAGGTGCACCACATCAAGTGCTTTTGGATTTTGTAAATATGGAGGATGCTGCAGTTTACTTACCAAAGGAAAAAGTTAGCAAGTGATAGCATAGGGAAAAACAAACAAAAAAAAAAAGCAAAGCCAAGAATTAAAGCAGAAATTCAGAGAGAAGCACTCTACAGATTCCATCCTGCTTCATGTGCATCAGACATCATCCACTCACATTCCCAACAAATGCTGCTGATAATTTTCTATTAGACCCAGTACAAATGGGTTATGCAGAAAGCAATGTAGCAATGTGGCCATTTAGAGAATCACAGTAAGAAAAATGCAGGCACTTTGCTAGAATTTTCCCAAGGTTAAGAATGCATTAAAAGCTTCTTGGTATCATTTACTTTGTTCAAGTCTGTAAATAGCCACTGCATGTGCTTTGTCCTCTCAGAATTTAATAGCCTTTATCAGTTCAGAAAATTACACTGACTATTTGACATAAAAGCTCCAAAAAACCAGTTGCTCAGGCTTTTTTCCCTCCACACTGCTTACATCTCCCTTCCAATGGAAGGCAGCAAATTTCATAGCAGGAAGTCAATTTGTGCTTGTTTTCCTGTAGAGCACAGTCCTTACTAGCTTGTCAATTTGTGCTTGTTTTCCAGTACAGCACAGTCCTTTCCAGCCAGTAAACAGACACATTTCTTCCAATATTCAGTGGGCAGATACTCTTGTTTCGTGGTTTAGGATTGTTGCCTACAGCATTGCAATTAGTCCCCATTTTCTCATACATTTCAGAATACACTCCACACAAGATGTACTCTCTTGTGAAGAGGAAAGGTCAAGGAGATCAGAAATTATTGAGAGGATTATTTTTTCTGGTCTAATAAATGAAAGACAGTTAAGAATTTTGTTTCCATTGTGTATTTCCAACTCTTAAAAACCGCACATTTTTTGTTTGAAGTAACTGTACTGCCAATTTTTTTTCCCCCCACCTCCCACAGAGCCAGCTCCAAATTTCCCCTCTAATGTGGACATCTCACTGATGTTTTTAGGTGAGAACAAAAGCTTCCTAAAAGAACAAAGCTCATCTAAATCCTATCCTAGAGAAGGTCAGTCATTTGCATCATTTGGATGCAAAACTGAACATGTGACCATGTCCTTCTGCCAAAGCAGAGCCAAGAACTAGAGAAGTTCTCTTCTGACAGTTACCAAAGTGTAAAATTCCTTGAGCTGAGCAAGTAGGAGCATCTCCAAGACACCTTTAAAACTTAGTTTAGCACAAATTGCTGTAATTTGTGTAGTAGAACAATTGAAACTGAATGGCTTCAAGATCTTACTTTGCTTTTTACATAAGCTTTTCTTTATTTCTGATTTTGAATCAGAGATAAATTCACCTGATAGATTAATACAGGGAAGTAAAACCTGTCAGAAATTAGGATCCTGGGCATTTCTTTTGGTCTTTTAAACCAGCAAAAGAGAGCAGAAGATCAAAAATGAGAAAAGTAATTTCTCAAAAAGGTGTTTCACTAGAAAAACAATGAAAAAATGTGACACTAAAAAACCACAACTGCACAAAGAACAGGAGAACATTTTACTTAACTTTATATATCAAAAAAAGAAAAAAAAAAAAGAATTTCTCATTCTAACAATTGGTTCTTTAATTGGAATAGCCATTAAGCCTTTTAACATATGCTTCATCCTTTTCAAACATTTTAAAAACACTTACTTCTTACCCTCAACATCTACTAACAGCTACAGCACAAGTTCAGAAGCAAAGAGGTTTTTGAGATTCAAGAATAAGAACCAAAAAATTATTTTAAAGTTCTCAGACAGGAGATCTTTACCATATTTGTAAATAATGTGCCAAAGGGTTGAGAAAGCATCCACATGTCTGTAAATAACAGGGATCTTTGGATCAATATTAAAATACATGATGCCCTTCCAACCACTGCAAATCCAGTTTCCTACACATTAGGATGAATCCTTCCAGAAATATTCTCTTCCAGTCACCAGAGAATATATACATAATCTTTGTGAATCCAAATTAAACTGCAAAGTAACTTCTAAATGCACATGTGCACTCTTACTGATAAAGGCTATTAGATTTGTTTGTCATGACATCAAGCAAAGAAAAGTAGCACAGATTCCCAGCAAAACTAGGTGCTAGATCCTAGGAATAAGAGGTATATTATCACCTTCTATTGCTCTTCAGCAGAGGATTCTGGCCACTGTCGACAGAAATAAGTAGTCATTAAAGAACTGTTCTATTACTACAGTAAATTATCCCATTTTTTAAATGCCAATAGAAGTTATTCTATCATGCTTCTGGCAATATATGCTTGTGGAGAATGTATTTGTTCATGAATTTGTTATCTCAAACTGTGAACACAGAAAGCCAATAAACCATAGCTGAGGGAGTACCAGTTCTGTGGCCCCATTCCCACAGCGTACCCCCAAAGCCCAAGAGGTGATGTTCAGACTGGAGTGGGGCCATGGGCTCTGAAGAGATCCAGCTGAACACCAGGCTCACAGCCCTCCAGGTGAAGGAACTCCACACAGCAGGACAGGCAGAGCAACCCCCAAGAGGAACCGCTCTGCAGAAAAGCCATTGAGAGTTTGGGAAGCAGAAACTGACAACAGTGCCCTTGCTTTCCTGGCAGAGGTGCACGGCCACACCCAGCCTCTAGCCCAAACACAGTGACCAGGAGCCCAAGGCATGTGACTTCTCTCCTGGCAGCTGTTAGACTGACCCTGAAGCCCTCCTGTGTCCAGGTCTGGGCTCCTCAGATTTACAGCCTCACACACCAGGACAAGTCTGTGGAGAGCCAACACCACAGTAAAGGGTCTATGGCACAGAAAGACAATTGGGTTTGCTCAGCCTGAGGAAGGCAAGAACCAATTGCTGTCTTTAATGAGGTAACAGGAAGGGGAGCAAAGATCAAGCCAGGCTGTCCTCACAGTGGGCACACTGATGGGCTGAGAAGCACCTGGGAGCCACTGCACCACAGGGAATTCCAGTCAGGTACCAGGATACTCCTCCCCTCCCGTTAAAGTGTCCCAGAACAGAGGGCTAGCAAGTTAACATATTCTTCATCCACACATTCTTCATCCTTGGATATATTCAAGGCTCAGCCAGAGTAGACTGAGTTCAACATTCTCCCAACAGTTTTTATCCAGGGACTCAGAACAGCAGACATCTAATAATATACCAAGAGCTCGCTGAAATTAAGTGCTTTTCCTGGATGAAAGCATTGTTTAGAGCTGCCACATCCACAACAGTCATGTTTCATTTTTCTTTATATATACTCATATATACCTTTCACTGTCAGTCTTGTTTCATTGTCCAATGAGGTTCTGAGATAAATTCAGACACCACCTATATGCAGTATCAACTTTGTTTAACCTTTTCTTTCTCAAAAGGGCAAGGCAGTCAGCTCTTTCCATACTTACTTATAGTAGCAATGCTGCCTATCCACCACAATTGACCTGCAACACTAGTAAACACAGAATTACAACAGCTATCTGTTCACACTTACCTTATTTACTGTCCTGGCCTTGTGTGGCAAGGTTTTGATACCAGAAAAGAGAAACCACATAGCAGGTGGGTGGGCACCTGGTGGGTAGCCAAGGTCAGCCCACCATACCAACACTTTAGGTCAGTACACTGAATGATACCCTAACAAATGCATTGTTAAAATAAAAAAAAAATATTTTTAACAATTATAATACAACTCTAGCCTTTACATCAGTGTGACAGAGGAAGGAAAATAAAAATGAAAATTCCTTTCATGTTCCCAAGTGTTTTAATTCCCCCAACCCTCTTCCTTTAACTGACAGATAAGATATGCCAGACATGTACAAAACAGAGTTCATACCTGTTTTTATTTTCCTTCCCTTTTATTTTTTCCTGGCCTTTGCCTCCAGTAGGATCCCATTCAACGTAGGTGTCTTCAACTTTCAAGTTCAGGTGAGATGAACTACTGTCCAAACTGAACACAAACGCTGGTCAAGACAAAACAAAAAACAGTGAAATGGTGTAATGGTCATTCACAGAAAATGATAGAAGCAGTAGTAAAATTGTTGCAGAGTTTTATTGAGCATAATAGAAACACCAATTTTTCAGTCTGAAACTTGGGATCAAAAAAACAAATATTCTAAATACAGACTGTTCTATAAATGTCCTAATACCATGAGATATTACAGCCTGATTCTTAAAACACTTGATTTTTAAGAGTTTAGAGCTTAAAAATGCACAAGTGTAAACAAAGTAAGGTTAAGCACATGGACAAGGAAACTGAGTTTTTCTGGGTTGATTATTAAAGAAAAGTGAACTAAGTGTTCATGCAGGAATAATGAAAATATGGGAAATATAGTAACTGCCCAGACAATCAAAATCAGAATTACTTTTCTGGTACTGGACTAGGGAATTATGTGGCTATTAAACAGATGCTACATCTCTGACAATGACTGTTGTTTAAGAACATTAAAGTAATTATAAAAAGCTACCAGAATACCTGTGATCTCATTCAAATTCAAAAAAGCTTTATTCTTATGAAATAACGTTCAAAAGAACAAATTTCCTTCTTAGAATTTTATAGAATATAGAATTTCCTAGAATTTTATATTTCTATATAAATTTATATAGTTGATACCAGTAATTTTGGCCTTTACACCAGACCTGGATGTAAGTCAAACCTCAGGATCACTCTCTCACCTTAATACCCAAAATTTGCATACTATCACAAAACATCCCTTCCAAGAAACGTCTCTTTCGGTTTATTTAAGAAACAATGTTAGGAAGCAACTCTAATAATTCTCTGATCAGCTGACTTCTATCATGACTACACACCTTCAGCAATTAGAAGCTGCCAACTTTTTAAACATTGACAGTGATTAGAAACTGTAGCTACGAAGTCAAGAAAACAGCAACTTATCATCACATAATGCTGTGTCTTGCCACTAACAACAGTATAATCACATCAACTATTTAGATTCCCAAGGAGTCAGCCACAACACTCATCCCTCCTCTTGCTGTATATTTGGCATCATGCAGAGGCACATGGGACTGTCACTCCACAGTTCAAAGCAACCAGTGCCAAGCTTTTGGAGAGTGACATTAACTGCCCCGTCTTTCCAGAGTCTGAATGCAGCTTTGTGCCAATAAACTTCTTAATCCTTTACAGTTGTTTCCCTTTCCACTTAGGAAATGTTTCAGCAGCGTCCATGCAGAACCAGACTGAACACAACAGGTTCATGTATGAAGGCAGAGAAGTTTAAGTGAAGGATTTTCACAGCTAAGGTTAAGAGTTTTTCAAATTTTACCTTTGGTTTCCAGAGTCACAGGGTCGGAGTATTCACCTGCCACAGCTTTGTTGCAAGCCTGTACTCTAAGATTCATGTATTTTGTATCAAATTTCAGACCTACAAAGTGAATGTGGAAATTTGAAATTGTGTTGATTACTACGACTCCTACTAGACTAAGATTATCCCCACGTAGCTGTCTTTCATTTATCTCAATCTGCAAAAAACATGCTTGAATACTGGTGTGAACTTTATTTAATATACAATTTTTGACAAAACTGCAAAGTCAAAATAAAAGACAGAACTGGTATTGTACAAAGCACCCAAGACTGATGTGATATAATGACAGCTTCATTACATGCAGAAAAATGGGGATTTTGAAAAACCTCCAAGCATAAAAAGTACTATCAATATTCTTGGGTTTGACGTGTAAAAAAACTTTACCTGATAATGTGTATTGAGTAGCTTTAATGTAGTCAACCAGCTCCCAGTGCTGTTCCCCTTTTAGTCGAGGGAGCCCATCAAAGTTGGTTTTCCTGTACTCCAGCACAAAATGATCAATTCTGCTGTCCTCCTCAGGCATTCTCCACGAAATTGTTATGCAATTATCAGCAACCAGACACGCAGCTACATCTATCTCTGGAGCTTTAGGGACTGCAGAAAGACAAGCACACAGGTCAGTTTGAAGAAGAGAAGGCTAGAGCAGAGTGGACTTAAAATTATGAACCTACATTTGGAATGAACACCACACAGGAAGAACATCAAGACCCAAACTTCTGCTCCTGTGTCTGTGGATGGTAAGTTCAGCTGCACCCCTCAGTGAGCATCACTTATATTTATTTCCATAACTACAGACACTACTATTTTCCACTAGCTTCTCTTCAGTTACCCAGTTTCCTTTCACCCCTTAGTCTTCCAAAGAAGGGGAAACAGTTCCTAAAGTCGATTAAAGACTGAAGTTTTGTTTATAGGCAACAGAACTCTACTTCCATGAAACCAAATAGCACTTAAGTCTGTGGAAAAAAAGTTTTGAAAAAGGCATTTACATAGTAAGGACACCCAAGGAAGACTTTTGCTGCAGGAAATGAAAAAGAAGTTTTACTGTTTTCAGTTTGAGTTTTTGATGTCTGAGTAATTTGGAAGCATGGCACTACAGTAGAAAAAACAAGATTGATACCTAGACAGTCTATTTTCCCGTTTACAAATCAGAAGCATAATTTAAGTTCCTATATATTTGACTAATAAAAATGTGTAAGAAGGGTCATACTAAATAATACCTTTATCTAAATGCAGAACTTTGTTCACACTTGCTGTGTGATCTTTACAGTCCCATTGCTGTTAAAGAGGTGCACTGTGAAATGCAGGGCAGTGATTGACACCCAGAGGCCAAGACTAGAAGGTGAATTTCTGCCTGGACACTGCCAGCTGACCACTAGCAAGTACAGTGGTCATTTACTACACCTGCTACCACATACTGTATCTGCAACACATGGGGTAGAAATGAAAACTGATGCTACCAAGTCCCTAATAGATTTGGATTCATGACCCAGACAACTTTACATCCCTGCCAGCAGTGCTCTTGTCAATATATTCTCAGTTAATAGCCAACAAGGGCAAAGTGTTTTAAATAGGAAAGCAATAGCATTAAAAAGGCATGAAAGATACACACTGGTCTAATGCAGCCACGATTACTGTCAAACAGGAATAGATGGATTAATAGACATTTTGTAATATGGTAGTATCACCGAAGTAGTAGTCTGTCCCTCTCCTGTATTTCAGATCATTTCACCACTCTGGTAAGCAACGTGTAAGTTTACAGTTCCACACATAACACTCCTGCACATGAGCAGGACTTTGGGGTGTCACTCTGGATCAAGCTGGCATGGACAGTCCTAAGAAACCTCAGGTAACTTCACAGAGCACAGAGGAACTGACAACTCATGAAAAAATATGGTCCAGGAGACTCACTCTCACTTCTGAGATCAGTACTGTTTTCCAAAATGCTGTCTTGTGTAGAAACTAATACAATAAAAGTCTCATCCTCAAGGTATTCAATTTAATATACATTGAGTAAGAATGAGTCCAGGTACTCTTAAAAATTTGCTTATTACAGAGCAAGAGGTGCAATTTTCTTTTGTTTGGTTGATTTAAATATAGCAAGCTGTTCACATAGCAACAAATTACGCTCACTGGTTACAGTTTTTACCTGGCAAAAACTTCACAGCTTGGAGCATGCGCTTTTCCAGGGCAAAGTCCACCATCATATGAGTCATACTGTCACTGACTTTTGGTTTCAGAGAGAGGCGGAATGCTGAAGCCACTGTGACACTAAAGCCAAGAAAGCAGCATTAGCAAAATGTACTTCACATTGTCAAGTCCCATATCCCAATTTCCAAAACAGCAATCAGACAATCTGTATCACTGACGTCAAACTACCGATCAAAGATTAGAACATTTTTCTCACACATAATTGTTTACCATTCAGCACACTCAAAATAGAAAGTTTTGCTAATGTGGCTGTCTCAGAATAATGGTGTGAGCTACCAGCTGTTCCATATTACTAAGCAAATAAACACTAATGAGGTGACTAAAGACGAGTTTAAAACTCTCTACTAGTGACAAAAAAAAACTGCATAAGAAACAAAATAAAATATACCTCGCTTGACATAAATTCAGCAAGTATGAAAAGTCTGAAGTAGTGCAGACTCAGGATCATGTTTAGGCATTTCTAAAGGGCAATTAACAAGCTGACTACGCTGATTTTATATCCATCTATTACCTTACCAGGGGATGAAGAGGTTTTTTCAAGCAGCAGAATTGAACATGCAACCACCAGACTACAAGATACACTAAACACTGAAGAATTTAATTCAACAAAGGAAATGCAGGGTCCTGCACCTGGGCAGGTATAACCCCAAGCACAGGCCAGGGTGATCTGCTGGCAAACAGCTCTGCAGAGAAGGACTTTGAGGGCCTGGGGGACAAAGAGCTGTCCCTGAGCAGAGTGTCCTGGGGACAAGGAGGCCAATGGGACCCTGGAGTGCACTTGGAAGGGCATTGCCAGCAGGTCAGGGAGTGATCCTGCCCCTCTGCCCAGCCCTGGGAGGCACCTCTGGAGTGCTGTGTCCAGCTCTGGGCTCCTCAGGGCAGGAGGGACACAGAGCTCCTGGAGCAGGTCCAGCAAAGGCTGTGGACGTGAGGAAGGGCCTGGAGCATCTCCCTCATGAGGAAAGGCTGCGGGAGCTGGGGCTGCTCAGCCTGGAGAGGAGCCCCAGCTGAGAGGGGCCCTCAGCCCTGGGTGTCCCTGGCTGCAGGGAGGGCTCCCAGCAGGGCCCGGGCTCTGCTCCAGGGGCCCAGCAATGGCACCAGAGCCACGGGCAGGGCCTGAGGCCCGGGAAGTTCCACCTGAACATGAGGCAGAACTTCTTCCCTGGGCAGTGACCGAGCCCTGAACACATTGCCCAGAGAGGCTGGGGAGTTTCTCTCACTGCAGGTATTCCAGAACCTGGACACAATCCTGTGCCACGTGCTCTGGGATGACCCTGCTGGAGCAGGCACATTAGGACAGACAACCTACTGTGGTCCCTTCCAACCTGACCCATCCTGGCAGACTGTGAAGAACAGCTTCCATTTCCACTCCTGAAATCTTAGGTGTGTACTATCATGAACACTACCAAGACATTTTTGTACTCCAACTACACTACCAAAAAAAAGCTCTTATATAATTCTCTAACTCTGAAAACACCAGGTCATGCAGCAGATTTTGAGAAACATCAGACACTTTGAATCACAATTCAGAGATTCCCAACTTCTCCTTTAAAAAAGATTCTCAATTACAAAGTAACATATATGCCACAAAAGTCAACTGCCAAGACCTGAATCCATTTTACACCCACTGATGTGTGGCACCTTTAGAACACCTAATGCATATCCCTTCCTGCACTCCACCAGTATGTAAGAGAGATTGTATGCTAACCACAAGTATTATCAAAGAACACTGAAAAACAAAAATCTGGTAGTGATGAAGGAGGAGAAAATGTAAAGTTTAATATTAAAAATATATGCAAGTCAGGAGTGATGAGCTTTGCCATTTTGGGATATGAGACAATAATGAGACTGAGCTGAACGTCATGAAAGACAATTCAATTGATTTTCCAAAACAGCTCACATTGTGAAATTCAGTACGGGCTGCCTGGCACATCAATGCTTAGCCAGATGGGTACAGAAAATCTCTCCTTAAGGAAGAATAATCCTCTGATTAGCAGCAAGAGAACACCAGGGACAGTGGGCTTTCTGACTTCTGCTCAGACACCAGTTCTGAACAGAGAACCACGAAGGATTTGGTGATAATTTCATGAAACCAGAAGAGGATGCTTATTACTGACAAAACATAGCAAAGAGTCCCATTACTGACACTATCCACTCTCCCTCTGACCTGTTAAGGATACTAAATTTTAACTTTACAAAAGCAAAGATTCATTTAAGCTCTAACAATTACTAATTTTACACAGAAGTTCAGAGAATTTAGTAAATCAGAGCCTTCACCGAAAAACCTGTAAATTGAAAGCCAACCTATTTGGTCCACAAAAGCAAAAACATCCTGTTAGCTGCTTCTCAAAATATTATGTACATCACAGAAGGTTTTCTGAACCAAAACATCATATGCTTGGACTAGAGTTAACATTCTTCCAAGTGAAGAAAAATGGCCTTAGTATTGATTTTGAAACAGCAAAGTTTTGCTTTTAAAACAATTGTTCAAAGAAAAGCTAACAGAAATAATAATTTCATGGTCACGAGTGTCACCTGAAGTATTTCAACAGCTGCAAGACTTTTTACATTCTGAAGGAAAATTAACTAGCAAAAGTCTTTAAGTACTTGAAAAAAAAAAGAAAACAGTAAGATTCTCCCACAACTCAAAGGGGCAGAGTCAGCTTGAAACATCATTAAATTTCAGCCATGAGGTATTAATAATAAGCTTATTATTAACAATAATTAATGATATACATATATATTCAAAGACGTAATAATTACAGCAGCAGCTGATGCAGAGCTTCACTTCCCTGCACCAAAAATATATTTTTATTTAAAGTTATGAAAAGCCAGAAAAACACTACATGAGCAGCACAGAAGTTTTTAGTTCCCTCTCAGAAGTTGTGATAACTAACACTTAGGAAAGAGTCAATGAATTTGATTAAAGCTGACTATGGCCCTTTCATAGTAAATGCATTTTCAAGGATAAGATTAATTAAAAAGACACAAAAGTCATAGATTTTGTACTGTACCTATCTTTGATCTGTCTGGCAGCCTTGATGCATGTCAGGGAGAAGAGAGAGAAAGTAGTTAGTATTTCCATGCAAGTATCAATGGCAGTAACATGCAAGAAGACCAAGAACAATCTGCTGCATTGCTCAGATTTGAAGTTCAAAATTAGTTTAATATACTCCTTAAAGTAAACTGTCCTGTGAAACACGTTAATAGCATGGGTTAGCACAGCAATAATGCAACATCTGGGGGGGGCGGGAATCAAAACTGATTTTCAGAAAAACAAATCAATTCCAAATTACTCAACTTTCTGAGCTTGACTTTGTATTTTCAGATTTCTCTTAGAGTTACTCTCCATGGCTTTTTTAAAAGAGCTACAGGACCAAGCCAACAACATTTAACAGCCATGGTATTTTCTGTGAAACTAAGAAGTGCTTATTAGTGACATTTAACTATGCCTGACTTGCTGAACTACACACCACAGGATGCATGCCCTGATAAATAAGAAAAAAATAGGACTTATTCTAACTTTTCCTCTGAAAGTTAGGAAGCATTGTTGAAGTATAATAAAAGGCTCTCTGTATGTCAGCATACAAAAATGACAGCAAGTAGTTATTCTCAAATAAGAATACTGAAGCAGATGCAGAAATGATGACATTTAAAAGATAAACATCATCTGGCAGGTGGAAAGACAAAAATATTTCTCCTTCACCAAAAGGACCTGAGACAAACCTAAGACAAAAGATTACTGTTGAATTAGTGAGGGCTTGGTTGTGTCTGTTGAAGCATTGCCTCAACACTCCTCCTTGATCCAGCTGCTCATTCAGCTGAATTATTTTCCCTTTCAAAGAAACAAGAATCATCAGGCAGCTTCCCAGTTTGAAGTCAAAAGTGGAGAACTTCCCAATTTTTTACTAAATACAAATCCCATTAAAAAAAATGAATAGGAAATCAGGCTGTCCCTGCTACAAAACTGATTATATATTCCTAAAGTGGGAAGCAGAAAAACCCCCAAACTAAGTGTTTATAAATAATTTAGCAAAAGAGGTAGCTTTGCTTCACCTCAAAACAAAGTTATTGTAGGAATTACTGACTGATTTTTCTACATGATATGTAACAGAGATACTTCACAACAAAATCCTTGGCTCTGATCTCCGTATCTTGTAAAATATAAGGTAGCCAAGACTCAACATCTTCTGCAAGACAACCCCAGCTTAACTTCACTGACTTTAGTTTGTTTCCAGGCTACTGACAGAGGAGGATCAGCCCATTCCAGAGGAGCTACCCAGCAGTGTCTGATCACATCCTGCCTAAAAATTGAACCCCCCCTGCAATCTACTGCTCATGTTCTTTTGACTTCCAGATAAGTCAAGTCCAAGAATAAAGCCACAAAAAAAAAAAAAAAAAAGGGAAAAAAGTTAAAATATAATCTTACGCTAAATTGCTCCTGAACTGATTTACTGGTGTATCCAAAGAAAATTTGTGAATATATCAGAGTCAGGGCTGGAGCTGCCCCTTCAGGAATACCTGCTATTCCTCCCAGCAGAGTAATAGAATTAACTGCCTAATAGTCAAGAAAATATTACCTTAAAATGTCATCTCCAAATGCACAAGTGTTAATACCAGTAGCAAATCCTACATATTAGAGCTCACTGAATTGGATTTCAGTATCTTAATCTTCAGACTCCAAATCTGAAGAGGTTTCCCCCCAGCAAATGCTCAGACAGCTTTCCTTGGCGTATTTGATTGGGAAAAAAGCATTAGAGGGATCTGAAATAGAACAACTTCCAAGAAATTCAAAGCTGCATTTTGCACAGAGTTCAAGAGCCAACTTAATTTTTTTGCTACAAGGCAGAAAGGACAACTCCAGCTGGAAAAAAAAAAATACTGTTTAGGAATTGCTGCTCTTCAAGGCAAATAAATCAAAGCTGACACCCAGAAAGCACGACAGCACACAAACATGCAGCCAAAAGGTAAAACTGACACAGGAAGACAGCTTTCTCCCAAGCTCTTTTAAACTGATTTGTGTCCTTGCTCCCATTAAAAGGTGGAGAAAAAAAGTAATTTGGCCTTGCATTTGGTGTGGCTGATCCCACTGCTACCACTGGGATTACTGTAGAAAGCATTAGCGTACTCGTTTAGTGGATATGTGGAACTGTTCCCTTAATTTACAATTTTTTTTTTTCCAGTTAGATACATGTTATTTCACCTTCCCTTTCTGGGGTCAGCACTGCAAGTTTGCCTGACAATGACAGCTGTCCAGAAGGTGGCATTGTGTTCCCTCTCCGTCACCCTAAATAAGAAAAAAAGCCAACCTGCTTTATCAGAAATGGAATAAAAAATCAGGACTACAATGTTTAACTCAGCTTTTCAGCAGAGCAACAACTGTATTTTTATATGCCTGTCTATCCTCACTCTAAGTACACCTGTTACCCTAAGTACACCTCCTGCAGTGTCCAGCAGGAAAATGCAAAGGATATTTCAAATGGAGACAGATGCCAACACCTGCCTCACACACATCCAGTCAATGCTTTCTACCTCTAAGAGCTCCACAGGGTTCTTTATGTCCAGTGACTGCACAGCAAGTTCCAGCAGCTCTTCTGAGCTCTCCAGGGCATGGCTGCACTGGCTCAGCTGATCCTGGAGCAAAAACAGAAACAATAATGTGATGCATTCGCATTAAAACTGCAGTTTGTGAGGAACCAGTCCTAGGAACTACACAGATTTGTTATGCATTTGTGACAATTTATTCCCTTATATAACCAAGGCCTCTCACAGTGCCCTAACTTCACTGTGCTTGACAAGTGCACAGTGATACTTGGCAATCCCACAACTCCAAGGGGGGGAAAAGCTGAAGTCTGACTTAAAAGCCAGATTTAATTTCAACACCCTGTTTCCCCCAGCTTCAGGGTTTCAGAAAGCAGATAAATGAACACTTATATTCATGTGCACTACAATTTCTATTTACAGGACTGCACTTCATCACTGAATGACAGTGTGGCAATAGCCTTGAAAAAGGCGGTGACTTTACCAGCTCCGGAAGCGTCACAAGACAATCCTGAAAATCAATACTGCTGTGTAAGAAACAGGGATAGCATAACAGGAACAGAGGAAGTTTAAAAATGCTTCTGTGCAGCTACAAAATTTTTCTGGAGTCATTTATTTACCTGCAAAGCTTGAATTTTACGAGCCTCTTCTTGCTGAATAGTGTTGGCCATGCTCCCTTTCATCTCATGCAGTACAGAATACAGACCATCAAACTCCTCATCCAGCTCGCTGATGGCATTAGAAGAGTTTACCTAAGAATTGAAAATGCTGTTTACACTGGAAACAATACACAGAAGTTGAAAGTCACATAACTCCCCACACCTGTTTTGCCATGACCGCTAGGTCATGACCACTTGTGACTGCCTCTCAGTTTATCAAAAATGGAAAAATTATTAGGAATGATCTAATAGTGTCCTGAGCAGACTCTACATCAGGACACTGAATGCTGCAATTTGTGATCCTATGATACTCAAACTTGCACAAAACCAGAACACTCGGTAACTTCGTTCCACGCCAAAAGCTTTGATTTTCCTTGTGCAATTGTCTACGGATTGCTAGATCTTTGGAAGGAGGAAGCTACCCAATTCCAAATAAAAATATTTCATTTGATGCTAAAAAATACATTCAGGAAGGCAGTTTAAGGATCAGCTGGATAGTTTCCATTGCTGCAGCCAACCTCGCTCAGCTTTAGGATGAAACAAACTTTTGGCTGATTTATAGGCTGAAGGAACCCAAACCTCATCCTCATGCAGATGCCTTAACAAACCTTTTAACACCAAACTTGAGCCCAACAATTTCAAACTGCTGAAAAGAGAAAGACTGAAGTATTTTCTGTCAAGTATCATTTTTCAGTCCACCAAACAGAGTAGATGTCTGAAAATACAGACTATTTCCACCAATGTGGGTCTCAGATCGTGCATCAGATTAAAGATTATCTTTCCCACACAAAAGAAGTTCTGCAAAACCTCTTCAAACACAATGCAAGAACACCACACCTTCCATCTAGAGAGACTTAAAAAATAGGATGTTTTTCTAACTAGTTCCAACATGAAGATGTATTTTCAACTGGACTCTTACAGCCCATCCTTTAGACACTACACAGTTTGAGACCAACAAAAGTGAGAAGGTTTCCCCCTCTCAGATACAAGCTATGAACCTTAAAATAAATACCTGAACATTTGATATAGTATGGTTCAGCATGTCAATGAAGTTGTGGATTTCATCATTTTTGTTCACGAGAGTACTGACAATCCTTTGCAAAGTCTCCTAGAATTACAAAAACAAGTGAGAGAAGTTGAAAAAATAGTTTTGCAATTTTTTTTTAAATCATCACCATTTCAACATGCATGAAAATGCATCACAGACATCCCAGCTGCAGCAAATTCAGTTCTGACAAGACCAGGAAATACAATTTCTCAGGATAGAGAAAGAATATTAATCCTCTAGGAAGCATTCTACCAAATTGAAGATCTCCATGTGTCAGTTTGAGAGAAATCAAGAAGGTTCTTTAAGATACCCCACTGCTTCACATGTTTTTCTACATGAGTCACCTGCATCAAAATACCCACTGGCACCACAGCTTCTCCAGATGAGAAAGCTCGTGCTTGTGCAGCCAAACAGGGAACCAACAAAGAAAATTTCAAAAGCTGATAGAAGGAAACCCAGAACAGAATTTGAGATTTCCTCATGGAAGGGGAATCTACCACGAAATAACCACACTGATAGTTTATTCTATATGCAGAATAAATCTGTAAAAGTGATTTATTGTACAAGTGGGAGAACATTTTGGGTAATTTTTGGTATTTTCAGTAATATCTATACTCCAATTAAAAGTGACCTCAAACAGGAAAGCTTACTGATAGCTGAGAAAGAGAACCAAGGTTATTTCAGTGATGTGAATCTCAGTTCAAAAAGCAGTAGATTCAGCTTACAAAACACGTACCAAGCTAAAAAAAAAATCATTAAAGTACATCAAAACTTATTTTAAATTAAATAAGACCACTAAGTCTAATTTCATTGAGCAGCTAGTCACATACTCTAAGAATTTGACAAAAACACATCAATGCTTGGTACTTAAAATTAAATCCAGTTGTATTATTAAAGCATATCACCATATGTAAGTAAAAATAAAGGATGAGAAGTTAACTAAGAATTTTCTGTAGCTTAACTCAGGCTGGCTGATAAGTTTCGGAATCAAATCGAACGCTAAAAAGGCAGGTAAACACTGTCTTAATTAATACATTATTAATCAGTTGTTGTTACTGGATAAAATTTAAGAAACCAAGGCACAAAGACATCATAAAATACACCTTGGAAAGAGCCAGACTGCCAAAGGGATGTTGCAGAAGTCCCTCACAGAAGTAATTTCTTAACAGCCATGTACTACCTAGATCACATTTGTTTTCTAAAGAGCAAGAAAAATGTTTTATCCTTTCACAGCGATTCTCAACACTACACCAGGTATAAAGAACTTCACCACCAGTCTTGAGCTGTGCTCCTTCCTATTTCTTCTGACCCCTTCCCAGGCAGTTTCCAACAAATCTGCAATGAGGTATTTATGGGTACTCCACTCCTCTGCCTGTTTAATAGTGTCATACTGCAGGAGGTCTCAGGACCTCTGATCAATGAGCCAACATGGTTTCATAGAAGCCATTTATTGTTTACATTATACACTTATTTATACATTCTAAACCTACTGCTCACATGAATATCGATCTTTTCATCGGTGCCCCTACCCTGTCCATGCTCTCTGCTTGCACCCCTCAGGGCACAGGGTTGGTTACAGTCCAGGTGTTCAACCATCCTCTGCTATCTGGCTCTTGTGGTCCTGTTTTCCTGTTTTTCAGCCTCTTCTTTCTTATTTTTAGAACAGCTTATGTCTCAGCAACCTTGAGAAATTCCAGAGGGCCTGATAAGAAACTCTACAGACAGTCTGGCTGCTGCACACCATGGCCCAGGCTGTTCAGATGCATCGCTACATCATACTCAGGAAGTTAAGTCACAAGTAGAAAAAACAAATTTTTGTGCTTTTACCACAGGTGTTGATGGCGTTATGTACAGAGGTAACAGAGCAGACAGCAATAACTCAGGTCTGGACTTTGGGGGAACAGGAAACCAGACCTTGGCTTCTTCCAGAAACAGAGGCACAGAAAATCTTGACCACTTCATTACTGAACCTTCTCCTCATCTGGTGAAGACTGAGCATGTTTGAAGGCAATTCTGTACACATCAGAATGCCAGATGAATAGCCATTGTCCAGCCAGCTGCTTCTGTATTCACCACTGACCAGAGGCAATTGTTTTCACAGGCCAGATAGCCTGGAGATAAGCCTTAGATCCTATGAGCACAACTGTCAATTTGGATGAACACGAAAAACTCACAATCCTCTTTCAGCACAGATCTTATGGCTTACTCAGCTGCAATACATGGGGGAAAAGTGTTCTCCTGTGTAGTGCTGAACAACGCTGCTTGGTTCTATAGCTACATCCTGGTTAAAGGAAAATATCTACATGTGAGGGACATTACAAAGGCCTTTACACAGCCAAACGCACAGCAGCAACTGCAACCAAGATTTTCACCTAAAGTTACATTTAACTGATTAAAAGTGGGTTGGTGTGGGTCTTTTTAAGTAAGCTATCAATTTCTCTGTTAAGAAATTGAACCAGGTTTGATGAAATTTTAAGCAGTTTGAATGTCCTTTTAAAGTATCCACCAACAGCAGACACAATTTTTCTAAAGCACCAATGCACAAACCACCAGAACAAAAAAAAAGCAGCTTTTAGGAACCACTATTTCATTCTATTTTCCAACATAATTTTCTCATTGCTAATACACAGCAAATAGATTTCCTTCCAGACATACCATACATGCCAAATTAAAGACATGCTGCAATGTTGCCATTTCTTTAAGTGGAATTTCTGAAAAGACAGTGCACTTTCATGGAATAAAGGGTTCTAGAAAAATTACCAGTGTAAGCACCAGATGAGGCCTACATTCTACATTAATTTATAGAAGAATTTCAACAGCACTAAGCCCAATAAAATTTCTTGGTATTTCTGCACTAAAGGACATTCAATTCTACTGCCCACTGATGAATGCAGTATTTCACAAAATTCTATTACAAGCAATTTTCTTTGAGCTTTCTCTCTGACCTTGATGTGAGGTCAGTTTTAAATGGATTTTCAAAGCATTATGAAATGTTTATTACAGAGGTAATTTTTGCTGCTGTCCATGAGCTCCATGCTGCTCCTCCTTTTTGTGTCCTAATCTTACTCTCTGAATCTAATGCACTTTTCTGTGAAAAAAAAAAAGAAAAAAAAAAAGAAAAAGAAAAATATGCCACTGGTAAAGCAAGAGTAATGATGATCAAAGGATGAAGAGTAAAAAAGGATAGGAAAAAGAAATGGAAGCCTACAGTAGCCAAATGGTAGCCAAACTACAACATGTAGTTTGTAGTCTCACCAGGTGGATAAAAACAGAACACCCACCTTTGAATAGTGAGTAACTAACATGACACGGCACCTCCTGAAGCAGACAGGCACCTCATAAAAACTAAATTTTGATAAATTAAACAATGGTGGCAGTTCTGCACAAGAAGCATATTACAAAGTTGTCCAAGATCAGACTGAAGGCTCACCAACTGACTGCAAGCAGAACAGTTTCTGAAGCAGCCCAGGGTCTAGGACAAAATCACGAGACATTATAACCTTCATATCCAGATCAAATTTCAAGGAGGGTATGCTTACTTAGCTTCCATTAATTTAAACTCTTGCACTTGTCAACACAGTGAGGTTGCCAGAGTTTGAAGAACTTTGTACAGTACAGGTGACATTACCAAATTAACCCTTGGTAGAGAAAGTACAGTAAAATAGAAGATTCCTTGCAGTTTTACTGCTGTATTCTGAACCTCTGGAATTCAAATATGATCAATGACCCCACCCAGAAACATCCACCTAGAGCACCCACAACAGTAAATAAGCAGCGCTCATTTACTGCTCCCCTAGAGGGGCAAATCTCAGAGCAGGCAAAGGCAGACAGACCCAAATTGACAGAGTTTCTACCAGAAGTGCAGTTTTTTATGGCATTTCACATCTCACCTTCTAAAACACACCTTTAGGGATATTAGCTGGTTAGCATAAATAAGTTTTATACAAAATAAGTTACACAGAATTACAGTATTTTGTGATTTAGGGTGTTGCTTGCATAGGATGAGGAGCTGGATTTGCTGAAGCCTTGGGTTGCCAGCTATGAACTTACAGCAAGTTCTGTTGTGCCTGGATAAAGTTAATTTCCCCAGTAATTTCCCAATAACTCCTACAGTGCTGGGGCATGGCTTTAGCAAGAGAAAATGACACTGATCTGTAAATTTCAAGCCATTATCAGCACCAAATTACTCAGGCCCCACACACACAAACCCATTCCCAAGCTGGGGGAAGCACAGTGTCCACAGAGCACAGAAAAAGGAGCTTTTCTGCATTGATGGACTGGAAGCCAAGAGGCTGAGTCACAACTTTTTGCAAGGGGGTGTCTGTTCAAGAAACCCCCAACGCCTGGGTGGGCACATCTCTGCCTTTCAGTGAACCCCCCGAGGGGTCTGATGGCGAGTGAGGGAAAGAGGGAATTACAGGACAGCAGCCACAGGAAATAAAAAAAAAAAAAACCACCAAAAAATAACAACACACACACAAAAAAACCAAAACAAAACAAAAAAACCACCAACACCAAAAACAAACCACAAAAACAAAACCAACAACGAAAAAAAATCCCCAACAAAACCCTTTTACGCCTTAGTTCCCTGCAACACTGGATTACATCAATGGCAAACAGAAGGGCTTATGCACGCACCATAATTACTTATGGCAGGAATACACAGGGTGAAAGAGCTCTACAACCGCTGGAGCACTTCATTCCAGAACCGCGGAATAGCCAGGGCTGGAAGGGATCACTCCAACCCCCCTGGCAAAGCAGGCTCGCCTGGAGAAGGTGACACAAGAACGGCTCCAGAAAGAGAGAGAGACACATCCAGGAGGAAATCGGACCCGGGATCCCCCCAGAACTCCGCCAGCATCCCCTTTCCCCGCGCCGCTGCCCTCCCGCACCGCCCCTCCACCCGCCGGCCCCTCACTCCCAGGCCGAGCATCGGGAAACGCCCCACCGGCCTTCCCGGGCGGCTCGCAGCCCCTGTCCCGCGGGGACTCACCCGCTCCTCGTCCATGTCTGCGGGCGCGGCGGGCGCGGCGGGCGGCGCGGTGCGGGATGCGCTCCCGGCCCCGCCGCTCCCGCGGGATAAGCGGCCGCGCCGCCCCGCCCCGCGCGCACCGGGCCTGCGCGCGCCTGCGCGCCCGCCGCCGCCCCGCAGCCGCGGGTTCGAGTCCCGGCCCGGCCCGGCCGTGGGCAGCGACGGCAGCTCTGTGGTGCTCGCCCTGAGAAAGCATCTCATCAACCCGTATAAATACCTCCAGACTCGTTTTGGTGATGCCCACTGGCATCAGCACAACACCAGAACTTCTGCATCGACTTTTCCACTGAGGGTGGCCTGGAACTGATCGGCTCACCCACCGGCATTCCTTTGAACCTCCTCCAGCAAGTTTTTGTTGGAGAAACCACTTTCGACCTGGGTCTCGGTGACTGCTGTGTAACAGAACAATACCGAGAGTCCGTGAGCGTTTATTCCTGTCATTACTTCTTATTTTTGGTTTGAAAGGAGATAAAAAAAGAACAGATGCATCCAGCAGTGTATTCTTCATGCCCAAATATAGCGTGGATTTTAAGAGAGTGGCATCATTGTGCAACCAAAGGAATAATGATGCTTAAGTGCAGAAAATTACTTAGAGGTGAAAGAAGAGACTTAAAGATAATAACTGTTGCACGGAAAAAGCTGTCAAAATTGTGCTCATGGAGAGCCATTAAACACATGGAAAATGATAGACAGCTGTGCAAGAAATTACTGTGCAATGCAACTTACCTGTGCTCAGGACTTGAAATGCTCATGCCTTAAGTGACCAAGAGCTTTGGAAGTTGCCTAGGAGATTCTCTGACACATTATACATCTATAATTTCATCTTTTTCCAGACTTTTGTGGAGGGCTGCCGCTGAAGACATCTATGCCCCATCTGAACATGTTCCTGTGTCACCTGCTCCATGTGTCCCTGCATTGGGTGGTCCAGTTGGGCTTTGGAACAGAGCCCAAACCCCCCCCAGCTGTCCCCTCCTGGCAGGGACTTGTGCAGAGCCAGAAGGGCCCCCTGAGCCTCCTTTTCTCCAGGCTGAGCCCCTTTCCCAGCTCCCTCAGCCCCTCCTGGGGCTCCAGCCCCTTCCCAGCTCCGTTCCCTTCTCTGCACATCATTCCATGATGTTTGTGTGAGGTTGGATGCCCTCTGAGGCAGCTTTGCTTTACATCACAGCTCACTAATCCACTCTTAGGAAGCTGTTGTTGCTTTGTTTTTGTTTTTTTCCCCAAAGCTGTGGTGTTGGAAAGGAATAGTAACCTCATGATGATGGCATTTGGCAGAGATGCAGCCACACTGGCATGAGGTGCAGCAGGGTGGTTTCCTGGCAGCTCTGAGCACCGCGCTGGAATTAAAATGCAGCAATTTTGGCATGGACACAGCAATAGGAGCCCACTTCCAGTGTGGAAATTCATCACCATTGGGAGGTTTTTCCCCCTGCCAGTGAAGGTGGCAAAGGATGACTCTGTAAAGCCACCTCTGCCTCTGTGAGTCCCCTCCCAGCACGGCTGTGCCTTCTCCATCAGCAGCACTGCACAAACCCAGGGCAAGAGGATGCAGAAGCATTGCTCCAGTCCTCCCAGCTCCATCCAGGGACCTCCTGGGACTGCACTGGCACCAGGCTGGGCCTTGTCTGCGGTTTGAATATTCATATTATCTTCCAAGTACCTGATAACTTATTTTTTCCAGTTAACACCCACAACCTGGGCTGTTAGTGGTAGTTTCAATTTGCAAGCAGTCAGAAGACAAAGGAGAGAAAATCATATTTGCTCATGCCATGCCTCAGGTTGTTCAGAGGCAAGGTACTGACCATGACTGTGAGCCCATGAATCAAGGTTTTCCCCAAAGAGTTTAGAAACAAAATCCAAAGGGATTTTTCATCTCCTGGCCTGGAAAGCAGCTGGGTCAGAAATAGTGGCTGTGGTCAGACACCCAGGGACACCAGTAACACTGAAGCCCTCTGCAGTGTATTTGGGTGGGTGGTTAAATTGATTTCTGCAGTTGTGGGCCCACTTCTTAAATCCAGAATTAAGAACTAAGAATTATGTGGGAAGATTCAACCACTAATTCCTTTCTAAACTGTGAATGCAGGGGAAGTGTCACCATTGAGAAATATTTGCACAGTTTAGTGGGTTCCTTCAGCACTCTTGTGAACATGAGTCCAGAGGAGGGCCACCAAGGTGATCAGCAGGATCTCAGACAAGGAAGAGCTGGCAGAATTTGGATTGTTCAGCCTGGAGAGGAGAAGGCTCTGGGGAGACCTAATCCCTATACTTGAAGTAGTCAACAAGAAGGCTGGAGAGAGACAATTTACAAGGACTAAGAGTGACAGGGCAAGGGGGAATGGCTTCACACTGGCACAGAGCAGGGTTAGATTAGGCATTGGGAAGTGAATTCTTCCCTCTGAGGGTGCAAAGCCCTGGCACATATGGTGGTTCTAGAGGGATAAAGAATATCTTCAAAGTTAACACTCATAGCATATTTTAGGTCAAAAAGAAATGTCACAGACAGAAAACCCAAAGGAAACAATGGCAAGAAGTTGGAGGAGTAAGAAATACTTCAGGCCTCTAAAATAGTAATGGACCAACTTGGGCAACCAGAGAGTAAAACAAGTAGAAGGGAAATTTAATCTGTCTTCATGCAGGGTGCTGAATTAGATGCATCTCCATATCAAATTTTCCTTTGAAACAAAGGTTAAAATTTTGAGGAAGGCTTCTTCCCCAGAGCAGTTTTCTTCCTCCACCAAACAGAGCGCTTCCTTACATTTGATACCTGAAGCATAAACCAAGACCTAACCTCACCTGGCCACCTCCACTTACTATCTTAGAAGTCACAAGGAATAGAATATTAACATTCTATTCTTGCTACTCCAGGCACAAGATAAGGCTGTTGTTTTCTTCAAACAATAGCAAGACTGCAGCACTTATATTAATTTGCAGTGCCAGATAAATCTGTATGTAGAATATAATGTGAGAAGAGGAGGCAGCATTTTTGTATGGAAGAAGGCTTGGAAGTAGTTAAAAATGGTAAAAAAACCCTCTGTCTGAGAAACCAAGCTAACCAAATAACAAGGGAGGAAGAAGGCCTTTATGACACAGTACATTTTCTTTGTGCTGGCTCTGAGAAAGGCTGGACCCTGTGGTGACGGCTACAGGCATTAGAGCTGCTTATTTGCAACTCAGTGTGGCTGTGGCAGCAACTAACCCCTCTCCTTGTGCAGCTCCAGGTCACTGTGACTTTGGAAAGGCCTTTTTGGGGGTGGTTAAACCAAGCCCACAACCATCGACCTGGAGCCCTCCTGTGTTTTTGGGGGGTCTGTAAGTGGACAAAGCGAGGAATGAGTCAAAGACAAACTGCCTCAGCAGGCTGTTCCTCGGCACAGGCTTTTCCTGACACATCATTCCTTTCTTCTTTTTCCCTATTTCGTCCCTGTTTTGAGAAGGCCAGGAGCCACCAGCACAGCCAGTCAGCCAGAGGGAGATCGGTGGAGCGGCAGCGAAGCCTCTGTGTACAGGCCATGAAACAATCTGAGAACAATAAAAACCTCCCCAGCTTTTCCTCCCTTCAAAATACCTGAAAATGGCTGAGATGCACAGCAAGGAGTCACTGTGGGTGGGCTAAGAGATCATGACAATGCTTGTTTATCACTTCATTACCTTGATGAACAACAAAGCCTCAGAAGCCGGCCTGCTCGATGTCTTTGGATGTAATTAACGCAGTGTTTCTACACAAGTCAAGAAAACAAGATTTGTGAAGTTCCCTGCTCCCCACTAACAGCTTCTGCCTGTCTCAGAGGGCTCTGCTGCACAGCAGGAACAGAGGGCTGTGGGCAAAGGAAAACAGGCTTTCCCTCAGTACTCTGAAGCAGTCATTGCACTGAAGGAGACACAGTAAGCTTTTATTTATGTGCATGCAGAGAAAGCTGTGACTATCAAATCTGCTTTATTGTTTCTACAGTAGGCTCTGCACCTATTTTAAATTAAAATCTGCACACAAGCACAGCTTTGTGGTAAGAACTGTGTGTTATCTACGTAATACGTAGTGTACTTAGTATAGTAGAGTCTTGAGTCTTCATGGATTTTCTTAGTAGTCTTCCAATTAGAAAGGGAGCAAAGCAAAATGTGTTCTGAGACTTGAGCAACTGATTTTTTTCTCCCCTGGAATTCCCATTAAAATCCACTGCCTTTCTAGTTTTGTACACATATTTTAGTTTTTAGCCACAGCTGGCAACCAACCATCACATAGCCACGCACTCATGGCCCCACCAGCTGGATGGGGGAGAGAATCAGAGTAAAAGTGAGAAAACTTGTGGGATGAGGGAAAAAAAAAATCGAACAACCAAACCCTGAGATTTTAATTGCCCTTCAAGTAGTGCTGCCTTCATGCCCAGCCTAAATGTGGTGTTGAATGAAGGTTTGAATCTTTAAAAATAGTGTCTTTATAATTTAAAGCTCAGTAAAGCTGTCTCCAGTGGAACTGCAAGGAGGGAGGAAAAGAGTTTAGTGAGATTGGTGTAAAACCCACAGTCATCACTTAGTACATCATAAATCAGGATAGGTGGGATGAAATCTCTTTGTCCTCAACTCTAGCTTCACATCATCGATGTGACAGAAAAACTTGGAGTCTGAATCCTTTAAGGACACATCCTGTACCAGGTAGCAGAGTGTCTGTGCTAGCTCTCTCCTTGCTGCTCTCTGCAGCCTGGAGTTCAAGCTTTGGGTATTTCTGAGGTGAAGCAAAAATAAGAAAAAAATAAATGTGGCATGGAGCAGCTCCTTTGTCAGTCAGAGCACTTCGATTTGGAAGTTTTGCTGTTTGCCTGGGTTGAAACCTGGTTGCTGTAAGCACAGTTAGCTGGGAAGGAGATGGATGCAGGACAGGCTGCCCCCACAGGAGCCCTGTAGCACCTGGGGGAAAGTGTTTCTGACTGGTGTTGAACCACAGCCTCTTCCAGAGGATGTAAATCTCCTGCCCCGTGCAGATTAATTTTGTGGGTTTGTTGGAAACACCTGTACATGATCCTGGTATTCCTTATGTTCTTACAAAGGTTATTTTATGTGTAAAAAAAAATTCAGAAGAAGTGACAGAGAACCATACTTAAGCTAATCAGTTAGACACCTTTTGCTCTCCAAAGTAGCTACCACTGTTGAATTCCACATTCTTTTTCTCTCCCATTTCCTGTTTCCATATCCCTAGGTTTCATACTCTTGATATTGCTACCCTGCATGACTCTCCCTGGTACACCACACACCATTTCACACTCATATTTTAAGTCAGCTCCTTTGTCTGAGTGTGGTCCCCTTTTGAGACCAACATCTGAACTTCCTGGCTCCCACTCCCTGCCATGGCACCAGAGGTACCACAGAGACACTCAGAGCTGTTCCTGGGTCACTGTCTTGTTCAAATCAGTAGAGTGGCAACAAAAACTGCATGTGGCTGCAGGGAAAATAGGTGCTGCACATTTTAGGTGTGTCTAAGCCTGCAGAAAACAACCTTTCAGTGCCACAAGTTGGTACAGAGCTCATGGTAGCTAGGACTGAAAGAAAATAGGCATTCTCCATCCTTGAAAATTGGCCTGGCACTGAATTAGATGAGCTGTGGAAGTGATAAAAGGGAATATCCAAGCCCAGTAAAATCAGTTCTGCTCATGCCATCCATTGCCCTGTGCTGCTCTGGTAACACAGCAATGCCTTGACAAGGCCTGTGCCATGGCTGGGACACTGCCCTGCTGTGAATTTCATTTTCCTACTACTAACTCTATTGGGTGAGTTTGAAAAGGACTCAGCTCAGTCGAGTTTGGCCTTCAATTTCACTTAACTACTGTGAATTTCTTTCTTTTCTGACTTTTCTCACTGTGTGCTTCAGCCCCAGCAGTTAAAGACTTGGGTAGTGGGAGTGTGACTCCCATAGAGACTCCTGACTGGTCAGGCTGGAAAGTTCCCTCAACAACCCCTGAGAGGGAGAGAAACTCTTCTTATATTTGTATAAATAGAATATACCCACATATAATTAACCCACATGGAATTAAGCAGAGCCAGAGGAATTCACGAGAGCTGCTAGAAAGGAACAGAAAGACCCACTACGTGTCCATTGCTCAGGAGTCACCCACCCATGAAGCTGAAGCCTGAGTCCTTCAAATCATATCACTTTGTCAGTTTCTGAAGGTGCTTCTCTCATGCCAAAGCACCTATTGGAATAAGCTTTGAGCCACGTCAGAGAGCAGGGAATAAGTACATTTTCTCAGCCACTGCCTGTGAAGGCTTGGCCCAGAGCCACACAGTCCAGAAGTCACTTTACATTTTAAAACCAGGTTTGAGAAGCCCTGCAGCCAGCCAGCAGCAGAAAGAAGGCAGGCAATGAGGAGACAAACTGCAGAGGAGCAGAGGTAACAAAAAGAGGGAGGAAAAAGGAGAAAGGGAGTTTTTTTCACCTGGCATAATAGCAAGCACACCTGGGGAAAAGGGTCTGCAGCTGCCTGGTTATTTCAGGCAGTGGAAGGTAAGAGGAGAAGAGAAAATAAGAGCTCTCCCCTTCAAGAGAGATGTGCTGGCATACTCCAGTGGAGAGGCCAGTAGTGGAAGGGAGGGAGCATAATTAATGAGGTTTTCAAGGCTGTCTGCATTTTGCTGGGCTATACAGTCAGCTGCTCTCTTCTGGCCATTAAAGATTAAGGCACACTGTTTCTCCAGCTTGTCACGTGGACCTCCCATTTCTCTTTAAGAAATCCCAAAGCAAATTGTGGACAGAAGCTTTTTCCTTCATGGCAGACTGCTGCCAGGGCCAGGGCCACTACCGATGTCCCTGATTTAACCCCAGTCAGCAATGAACCCCATGCAACTGTTCCCTCCCTGTCCCTCAACAGGACTGGGGAGAGAATTAGAAGGGTATAAAGTGAGAAAATTCATGGGATGAAATGAATACAGTTTAATAAGGAAACAAAAACAACACACACAAGGAAAGCAGGCAGGTGTTCAGCCATCCCCAGGAAAGCTGGGCTCCATCAAGGTGGCTTGGGAAGACAAAGGCCATCACTCCAAATACCCCCCTTCATCCTTCTCCCTCCAGCTCTGCATGCTGACCCCGACACCATATGGTCTGGAATATCCCTCTGGTCAGCTGGGATCAGCTCTTAGAGCTGTGCCTCCTCCCAAATCCTCATGCATCCCCTCACTGGCAGGGTGGTGTGAGAAGCAGGAAAGGATTTGGTGCTGTGCAAGTCCTCTTTTCAGCAGCAAAAAAAGGATTCCTGGGTTATCAACACTGTTTTCAACAGAGAGCCAAAACAGCCCTGTCCAGTAGCTACTCTGAAGAAAATTAACTCTCTCCCAGCCCAAACCAGCACACATGCCAGCCTCCAGGTAACAAGTGCTGGTGGATGGTGGGGGTGCACCTTGCAGGACACAAGGTCCCTAAAGCTCCTTCACACCAAGGATTAGCTGTTGTCCTCTTAATGGGCTCAAGACCTCCTAATCCTGGTTCTGTGCTCACCTAGGGCAGGCACAGGGGCTCTGTGTGCACTGTTGTCTACCACAGGAGCTTTTCCAGGGGGAAGATGCGGTTGTGTGGAGCCCCTGTCTAGAGTGGGAAAGTGCTGGCCTGGTGGCTCCAAGTGCCCAGCTGATGGCACTGTGTCCCTGTCAGTCTGCCTGGCCGGAGGAGGAGGATATTTGTCTGTGCCTGGCTGGAAAAGCCTACCTTTTGCTGGCCAAACTACTCACTGGTTTTACTCCACATTTATATTTAGTAGTGTTTTTACCCAATCCTCCTGTTCTGAAGTAGCTGCAGTTTTGCTCAGGCCAAAAGAAGTTGTTGGGCACATTTGGACAACTTTGTCCAAGGTCTGAAGAGCAAAGACAAGCCAGAGAGATGGAGGGTGTGAATTTGCAAGCGCTTTTGCTGGCTTTGATGTGACCTGCATCATCCCAGTGCTTCTGCCACATCACCACAAGACCTGAGTCTAGGTTTTGTCTCTGGATGAAATGTAGACAGATTGCTGGTTCTATTTATGTTTTTTGTTGTCTTGTAGAAAATGCAGTGCTAACAAGGGACTCTGCATCTCCCACTTCCACCTTAATGGTACTTGAAGAGTAAAGTTAAAACCCACCCTACATAAGAGTCCTTGTTCAAGTAATTTTAAGGTGAGAGGGTTAAAAGTACTTGAAAGTGCATTTCTGCCCTCCACTTTGCTGGCTGAGGGGGTCAGAGCCAAGAGCAATTGAAAATCCCACCCTGACATTTTGTAGGGAGTGGTAGCCCTGGTTTCTTCCACAGAGGGAGGAACTGCAGCATGGATGTGCAAGGAGGTAGCAATGCATCCACTTTCACTGTTCCCAGCAGAAAGCTGGAGGAGATTAAAGCTTAAAATAGCAGCAAAACTACATGGCCATCAACTGATCTTGTAAAAGGCAGGGCAGAGATTTCAATGTATTTCACCACCTGCTATCAGGGCAAGCCAGAGTTGGAGACAGCTTCCATTCTTTTTTTCTCTCTCTCAGGTGATGTTTAATCTGTGAGACAAACAGATTTTATATCTGGCTTGACCAATGACACAGAGAGAGAGAAAGAGACAGAGGTGGAAAGGTGAGGAACTTTGTCCCAGGTTTCAGGAGTAGAGTTGGGGTGTACAGCTGTGGCTGTGTGACACCTCAGGTCTGAGACAGAGGAGATGTGACACGGAGGGAAGGTCTGGGTGGAGGAGAGGTGTGGCTCATTTGTGGTGTGCAAGGCTGGGGCCATGGACTTGATCTTGGGAGAATGATGGGACAACAGAAAAGAGAGGGAGGCACAACCAGGCAAGGGTTACGTGAGAGAGTGAGGGAGAGAAGGGGCTTAAGGCAGATAATGGAGAAGGAAACTGTCAGCAAGAGCTCAGAGTGAGTTTTACATGTGGCATGAAGACCTCCTGTGTGTTCAAAGAAAAGAAAAAAATAGGGCTGAGGTAAGGTAAAAAGCAAAATTCAGGGGGTGTGAGCCTGGGGGACAAGAAGAGAATTACAAAAGGGTTGAAAACTCACATTTCTGCACTTCTATGAAGGCAATGTTATGCACCTTCTTAAAATAGTGGCAGTGGATGATGAATATGACCCTTCAACTTCCCAGATCCAGCAGGGCTAAAGATTGGCAGCAAGAAAAGAACCCCACAGTATGGTTGGGCATGATGAGGTAACACAAATCTGGGGATCAGGAAATGGATGTTCTGACCCTGTCCCACACTTTCTGTAAAAGAAACACAAAGGCAGAAGATGACCTTTGTGCCATAGGCTGATTCTCTGGCACCTCTTGGAGAGTTTGGTCACACGGGAACCTCAGGAGAGCATCTCCTGACTCTGGGCTGGAATAGCTGAGGGACAAGCTATTGTCTCTAAAATATTGACCATATTTCTGGCAGCATTCCTGGGCTGTCTGCATCCAGGGAGCACTGAGCCACACAGCCCAGCTCACCCAGGGCTGTGCACAGCTGCAGCTGGTCCAGCAGGTGCCTTTAAAGACCAGAGACTGACTTGGGATTATTTTTTCTGGTTGAAGATTTCATGTCAGAGGCTCTCACGAGACAAACTGCCCTTTGCTGGTTTGTTAGAGGCCTAGAACAGATGTAAAAAAGAGCAATGTACTCTGGCAGGGGAGACCAGAAGAGAAAAAAATTGTCACCATTTCCTTTCACTCAGTCTCCAGTTGGAATAGTGGGAACACCATTTCTGGGGGGCTTCCAAATCCAGGGACTCTGTGTGTATCTAGGCATGCTGTGGGAAGTAGTTGTACACTGCCAGGATGTTAAATTAGATTCCCTAATGAGCACTGAGCTGCTAGCAAGATCCAGCAGTCCCAGAAAACTCAATTTGCAAGGATCTGCAGCGAATTGAGTGGGTCTGGTTTGGTTTCGTGATCATGCATAGGGTAAAGAGCAGGCCAAGAGTGTCCCAGAAGAATAGATATGGGTCAACACACACAAAGCTGAAGCAAATGCAATTATTTATGGAGGATATGGCAGAGCTGAGCTTAACACTGGGTGGCTGCAGGTCCAGGAGGGCAGCTGTGGGCAGCCTAAAACCTTTTCAGGTTTCACAACCTTTTATAACTGTGCTCTCCTGGCTGTGCTGGGACAAGGGTACCACACAGAAAGCTTGCTCTTCAGCACAGGTCTGAGCACAGCATCCTGCAGAGAAACCCCTCTTGCTGGCAGCCCATGGTGAAAATTGCTTCCTGGCTTCTTCGTGACACTGCTCAAATAAACACACAATGAGTTTCAGGCAATATGCATTTACTGCCATGCTGTTTTCGCGTCAAAATTACTCAATCAGCAGCGTTTTTAAAACAGGGTTGTGCCGAAGCATTATCATACTCACTGGTTTTACTCGCTATTCAGTGGTTGTGTGTTTCACAGCCACAACGGGTGGCAGTGTAGGTTATGTTACCCATTTCTTGTGCTGCTACATATGTCTCTGTAATGAAAAGTTACTCAGTGAAATAATGTTGTCATCAGTGTTTTATGGCAGCGGAACGTGTAGCTGGGGAGCACAAAAGGCCGGTGAAGCTTTAGCACAGGCTGTAAAGACTCCTGGAGAAAAGAGTCAGGCTTGGTGCTCTGTTACTATGACACAGATGCAAAACAAAGCAGGTGCCATGGATACCAGAAACTCAACCTTCCAGCATCTCAAGAGAAATGTTAAAGAAATTAACAATTAAATAAATAATCCTTCATAATTACAAGTGAGGGGATGTATTGAGTGGCAGATAAACTGTTATGGCAACAATTACTTCATCGAAAATTAATTTGCTTTGATGCTTTCCCCCCCACCACCACATTTTAACAGGTCATCAGATATTGTGTAATAACTTAATGTTTAATCAGTGCTTCAGATTGTGAACAAACAGCAGGTTTTCTTCTAACATCAAATAGATAGATAGATATAGATATAGATATATAGATATAACAGATAGATAGATAGATAGATATAGATAAATAGATATAACAGATAGATAGATAGATAGAACATATATATATATATATAGAGAGAGAGAGATATTACATATATACAGATATACATTTATAACATCAAATACTCCCAGCTTTTAAAGAGTTAAAGATCACTGTGGGCAAGACTTTGCCAAGGATTAGAGCACATTAATGGGAAACAACCATTAGCACATCTAAAATGTTCCTCTACATCCTACTAATGCATCATAATTTAATATAATTAAATTGTGCAAGCTGAAAATGCTTGATTTCATGACAAACAACCATTTCAGGAGGCTGCTTGGCAGCTAAAATTGGCGTGCTGGGGAATTGCTGGCAGCTGAATGTACCCAAAACCCACATGCTGGAACCTAGGAATAAGTTCTGAACTGGAGCCCTGGTTCCCTTCCAGGCTGTGATAAGAAGAGGGAGGTATCAGAGAGGATTTTGCCTCTCCTGTGAAACATCCCAAGGCTTGGAAGCGTGGTTCTCTCCTCTGTTTCTCTCACAAAATGGCTCCAGGTGTGGGAAATCTTTTCCTCAAGCTTTTCCAGAGCGTGAGGGAATTTGGATCATTTTGGATGAGAAAACTGAGCAAGTAGGTCAGTTTCATTGCCCTTATGCTTTAAGCAGGTACTATTAAAAATTATTTTTAAAGCTGTAAGTATAATAACAGCCAAGACTATTGTGTGAAAGAATAGTATTATTTTCCTGTGCCTTTATAATTACAGTAACAGGTTTCTTTCAATAAATTAAATAAGGCTGCTGTGAATCATATAACCAATGTCAGCCTGGACTGTTTAACAGCTTTATTGCAGCATGAAGAGTCTAATAATCCTTGTTTGGCTCTGTAAGGAAAACACTTTATGGGTTGGAAGGGTTTGTTGGCTGCTCTTCCTGAAAAAGGGCCTTTTCTGGCCTTTGAGCACCTGAAAAAAGAACACAAAAAAGAGCAGTGGTTTAAGATTAAAACCATTCAAATGATTTAAATCATTTAAACAATTCAAACTAATCCAAAAAGCAGTAACATGTTTTTTTTTTTTTTCATGGTATATTAATCAGGGAACATGTTTTTTTGTATTTTCCCCTGTGTATATGAAAACTGATGTCATTTGCTTCTGTACTGTAAAGGGGCTGCTTGATGCCTGACCATTTTGTATTTCCTCTCTGTGAAATTAAATCTAAAAGTAGCTGAGTTTTATTTGAATCTTTGTTGTTATCAATATACAGCAATCTAGTTCCTTGACTGAGGTTTGTTTCTTATTTCGGATGCTTCTTTTGATCATTTTTTTGTTTACTTTTCAGCATTAATAAGAGCTTCTCTTAAAATACATACATACATATACATAAATATATATACACATATCTATATATATATCTATATCTATATATCTATATCTATATATCTATATCTATATATATATCAGTCTGGAAGCATATTACTAAGAGTGACATCTGGCTGAAATCAGCAAGATTTAACCATAAATATTAATTACTCTGCTATTGGAGGGGAGAAATGTACTTTCTTCAGCTCAAAAAGTAATCAATAATTTTGTAAAAGAGACTTCTCATGCAGTCTGCATCTATTGCATATGCAGTAAAAGCAAAGTTTCTGTCCCATGAGAAGCAGCAGAAAATGTCTTTTCGAAGAGGAAAAAATAAAAATAAATCACCATTGAAATTATGTTCATCCAATCCAAAGAGAGACATTTTCTTCTCAAGTTATGGCCTTTTTGATGCATTAAAGTGACCTTTATGACATTAAGGAATGTAGCTTTCTACAAGAGAAATAAAACAAACAAAGAAACTAACCCACTTTTGTTCTGCAACTCCACTGAACAGTTTTCTGAACTCTTTTTCTCAAGAGGTCAATGTAGCCTAAAAATTGCATGGGTGATCACTTAATGATTTGCTTACAACTGGTGTGGGGGGGAAAACTTCTATATTCACATTTTTTGTATTTATTTGGGAAATGGTGAATCACAGAACACAATTACTAGATTGTGGTTAAAGTGCTTGTCTAATTGACAATTAAGGAAATAACACACTTTATTAATTTCTCTGTAGATGAATTGTATATGAAATAACCTGGTTCAGAAATATTCTATGTTGTCCATTGAATATACCAATTCCTTTTTCCTTTTTCCTTTTTCCTTTTTCTTTTTTCCTTTTTCCCTTTCCCTTTCCCTTTCCCTTTCCTTTCCTTTCCGCACCTTTCCTTTCCTCTCCTCTTGTTGCCCCTGGAGACAGTTTAGTGTCCACAAAAAAAGGAGAAACAACTACAAAGTAATATTATCCTCTAAGATTGCAGCTGTGCAGTAATTCATGTGCACCTCATGGCATCTCTGCAGATGTATCCCAGCAACGTGTCTTGTAATTTATTCTCTTTTAAGATATGGGGGGGAAAGGCAGCACACTGTCAAAACCAAGCTTGTGCTAATCATGGCTTTAAGAGCACAGCTCTCTGAGAGTGCAGTTCAAATTTTGGGGCCTTGGCTATGTAGCTAAAATATGGATTTTCTCTACTATAGTAGGGATTAATTTAGGGTAGCTCTGTATGTAACAAAATTTTGAGGTGTAAATGTCACTATAGTGTCCAAACATTAGCTGTCTATTTTTACTTGTTTTGAGCAGTGGAAAATTGTCAACAGGTAGTTGTCATTTTGTGCCTTGGAATTCAATTATTTTCCCAGAGATGTCATGAGTATCCTGCATGCCTGGAGAGGAGCTTATCCCACCCCACTCCAGGCTTGAACTTGGCATATAAATGACATGTAGCACAGGATTGCCACGTGGTGTGATGATGAATGTTCAAAGTGTGCATGCACACAACCCCTTCAAACTTACAGGTGCTATTTTCTCAAAAAGAGAAGAGATGGAAACATGTCTGTTTAAAAGTTGTCTGCATTACCCTGGCATCAGCTGTGTCATTTTATATGGAAAGTTGTTTGGCTGGTTTTGTGAAACAATTTCCTGGAAAAGCTCCATAATTATTTATAAATATATATACCTAGATTCTCTTTGTTTAGTGATAAAAAAGTCAAATTTAGCACAGCAGCAGTATCCAGCAACACAGACCATACACCGAGATGTCAGCAGGCAGGGCATACCTGATATATTTCAAAACAAGCAAGTTTTGTAAATTGCTCTTATAGATGCACTTCTTAGAAAGACATAATAAAGATTAATATTTCATGCCCAATAACAGTGCTGTGCCTTATTTTTAGCTTTCCTGGGAGTTTCAATATTTAGCAAGGTTTTTCTTTGAAAACATGAATCATCTGCAATATGAATTATTTCTGAGAACTATATTTTCCCAGGAAAGCAGCCTCTCAGGGCTTCAAGGACTCCAGGGAATGGAGATAATTTCTCAGAGGAGATGATGGGCATGGCCAAAGCTGAGGAGTTATTAAATTTCTGGACTGCAGTAGTTAAGAATTCCAGTAGTTTGTTTCAGGTTCATCCAGTATTTTCCTTATGTAATTAAAGGCATAACCACATGATAGCAAGTTTTTGGTTTAGAGCTTTGCACCAGTAATTTTAATTTGTCAAATAGTTCATCATCTTTAGAAAAAGAAATTTAATACACTGTGTATACCCTTCAGGCTGGAAACCTTTTTAGCTCCAGGTGAGTGAGCAGCTTGACCAGTCTTCAGTGAAAGCTGGAAATGGACAGAAAGTAAATGTGCAGTCCCACCCTGGCTGCAGAAGTACTCAGCACCCTTGGTAACACTTTGAAAACATATTTTTGGCCTGCTTTTAAGGTGTCTTTTAGAGCCAAACCTATACTTCAAGAAAAAAATATAATATCTTCAGCCAGAGATACAATTGTAGGAAAGTCTGGAGGTGGATGAGCAGCCTGGAAATTGATGCAGGTTTATTGAATTTTTTTTATGTATGGTTTAGTCCTGACATGAGCCTAGGGAAGGCTCCCTGTTTGTTTAATTTTTACTGAGGCCTTTTGAGACACATTTTCCACATTTCTTTTCCACTTTAGTTAAAATTTAACCTCAATTAAATTTCCTCTGGAATGTGCCTACTTAATCAGACAAAATAATGAAGATGAAAACTTGAGGTACTGACTGCACAGATTGTTTGGTTGGTTTTGTTGATTTTTTTTTTCCTTTAAACTTTTAGTTCGTGCTAAAATATTTGATTCAGAAACTCAGAAATACTCATTTTAATAGTTAAAAAATAGGATTCTCCTTTTGAGTCTTTTTTGTGTGCTTAAAGTCATGAATGATTTTTAAATTTCTTACTTTAAACTGCATTTGAGTCCCTAAAAGGCTTTATATTTGCTGTCTTTACTATTATTATCTTTTTTTAATGACTAATAAAGACCAAATTAGCATTTGAAGGGCAGTAATCTGATCTTAATTCCTGGGCTGTTTTTTCTGATCATCCCACTGGAGCTCAGGGGAATTCTGAATATTGAATCCCTCCCTTATCTCTCTCTTGTGAAACCCTGGAGGTGCCAGGCAGGATGTTGTTTGTAGCTCAGAGGGATGTTTTGAAATGTTCCTTGAGGAAAAGTATCTATGGGTAAGGAGCAGATCCAGTTGGAAGATGTGGATGTAGGAAAGCACTACTTCCTTCTGCTCACAGGGAATTTCCGTGTACTTTTTAATTTACATGTTTATTCACATACAAAACAGGAATCCTGAGAAAGCTGTTTTTCACATCTTATTTATGACATTTTTTACTATTCAAGTACTGTCAACTGCTGCCTTAAAACATTTCAAGAGCTGAAAGGGGATTTGACAAATAAAATTGCAGGTGGTTTTAGTAAAGGTCTTTGTTTTTGCTGTTTTCTGCAGTCCTTTATTTTGCTCTTGTGCGTGGTGGTTAGCATTGCTGTTTTCTGCTTTACCTGCTCAGTTCTGGGGCAGATTAAGTTGCCTTACTTGTACCCTACAGCCCCTTTGTTTCTCACCCCACACCCCAACCTTTTGTTTAATCGAGGACGCAGCTCTTTACCGGTGTGTGTGCAGATGCTCCATCTAACAGCTTGAAAATAGCATTGTCCATGAACTGATCCAGGAACTCTGGCAGTTTAGGGTGGAGCAGGACATGGCTGTGGAGACCAGGAGGATTTTGGGGATTTTTGGATTCTCTCATGGGGCACAAACCAAAGCAGAGGCCCAACACCAATCACCAGGCTATTGTCACCTGGCTGGGGAAGGGGGCACATGGAAAAACACCCTGGGGCATCTTGGAGTGGCATCAGCTCCTCAGGAGTCCAGGAAAGTGGAGGGAGGATGGGTGCCCCAAGGGTGACTGAAGGACTTGGCACTGGGTGGACACTTGCCAGGGACAGAATGGGGGGACCCTCATGTTAAGGACACCCACCCCTTCAAGATCACATGGGGATCCCACCAATTCCTATCCCCCCAGAATTATTGTCACAGCCCAGGGGGTGCTGCAAAGGCCAGAAGATACCCCTGCAAGGAGGGATAACATGGTTTTGGGGATCCCAGGCAGAGGGGTGAGGTGTTGATGGCCTGGGGGTCCTGATGAGCCCACCCCACTCACAAGGGGTGTCATTACCATGGCAATCCCATGGAGAGGGGGTGTAATCACTACAGGAGGGACTCAGAATTTGGGGATGTTAATGCTCCTGAGTGTCCTGATGTCCTGTGTCCCCAGTGGCCTGATCCCCAAACTGGGATTTCCACAGTTCTGAGAGTCCTACTGAGCTCAAACTCCCCTCAGGAATGGGTGTCCCAAACCTGTGGATGCTGCAAAATTCAGCAGACAAATAAGAAAAGACAGGATCCTGACTGTGGGGGTCCCACAGCCACCCCAAGTGTCCCAGAGGTCCTGCCAAGCACAGCATGGCCAGGACAGAGAATCCCATGAGAGTCCCAGGGCCATACTGCCGCCACCCCAGCAGGCAGGAACGGCAGCCAAGGGGCCAACATTTGCCCTTGCCCCCACCCATCTTGTTCTTGGGGAAGCCACCACACCCCACAGGGAAGCCCCTGCCCGCAGCCCTGTCCCCTGCCAGCAGCTGTCCCTGTACCCAAACCCCTCCAGCCCAGCCTGCCTGTCCCCCCAGCCGTGGATCAGGGGCTCCCAGCCCTGCAGGGCCCTGGTGGGGGCAGTGAGAGCTCAAGAGCCAGGTTTGTTCTGCAGGAGGAGTTTATTAACGGAGACTGGAAGAAATGATCCTAACAACAAACACAAAAATATTCATAACAATAAACACAAAATAAATTATGAAAATAAACAATAAAAATAATTATAATGATAAGCAAACAAAAATATTTACAATAATAGAAAAAAACAAAGTCATAACAATAAGCAAACGTAAACCTAATCTTAACACTAAATACCTAATACTAAATACAATGCCAGCTCCAGCGTTCCCCCGGCGGGGCTGCGGGACCCCCGATCGCTCACAGGTGCCGCTTGTGGATGAGGAGCGACCGCCGAGCGCGTCGGATCTGCCTGCGGAACTTACGCAGCTGCTCCTTGAAGGCCGGGTGCTCCATGGGCCGATAGCTCTGGGGCTCGCAGTGGCTCTGCAACCCACGGCCCCGTCAGCCCCCGCAGTGCAGCCTCCGGCCCGCCCCCATCCCGGGTCAAAGCCAGCGCCCCTGGCCCAGGAGATCCCCTCCCACCGCAGGGAAGATGCTCAGAGACAGAGCTGCCCTTCCCCAGTGCCCTGTGCCCCCCACAGGTGCTGCCCTCCTGCCAGCGAGGGGACAGCGGGCGGGGACTCACCGAGAACTGGAAGAAGAACTCACGGTATCCCCCCTTCAAGACGTAGAGCTCGGGGTAGTGCAGCTGGGGGTACTCGTGGCAGGACCGATCTCTCTCCCGCAGGAACTTGCACCTGTGCCACAGAGAAAGCCCCACAGGATCACCCCCGTGCGGACACCTGGGCATGCCTGGGGGGCTGGCAAACCCCAATGTACCCTTCTGCCATTGCTCACATTTTGGGCCCCCGCTCAGCCGAGAATTCACAGTGGAAGATGATGATCAC
>NC_031799.1:69640530-69640737 GCF_001522545.3 Parus major | reverse complement strand
TCAGCACCGCCACCAGCTGCGAGGGGAGCGCGTCACCAAGGGAGGGACACACGGGGGCAGGTGGGGGGGGAACAGGCAGGCAGCCCTGTGGGGGGGATGGGGAAGGGTCGCTGTCCCCTTACCGTGTCAGGAGAGATGTATTTCAGACCCGGGTCCTTCCCCTCCACCGTCGGCAGGAGGTAAGGCTGGAGGAGACAGGCTCTGGGA
>NC_031799.1:69639490-69640430 GCF_001522545.3 Parus major | reverse complement strand
ACCCTTTATTTTTAAGCTGCCCCCGGGATAATTCCACAAGTCCGACACATGTTGTCTGAGACTATCAGTGGAAATGGCAACACCGGAATGGAACTCAAACACTTTTCAGTAAGTTCTGGTCCAGATCTAATAAAACAGATCTGGGATGTGATTGCAAGTGGAAACCTCATGTAGGAGCTTGGAAATGTAAATATTGTGATTCTTATGGCGAGGCAACTATTGTTGGTGGACCACTAGGCCCTAGAAGCAAGCTGTATTTTGACCCACCAGTTCAGTTTGACCAGAAAGGTCCCTTCGCTAATGAGACCTGGGCTCTAAAGGGGCATTACTGGATTTGTGGCCAAAATGCTTACCACAAGCTACCCCCAAACTGGTCAGGAATATGTTATGTGGGGTATATTAGACCATTGTTCTTTCTGCTACCACAAGTTCAAGGAAATCAGTTAGAAATCAAAGTATATGATGATCTAATTAGAGAAAAGCGGTCCATTGATACATCCCTGGTTGGAAAGAGCACCCAAAAGTGGAGAAAAGATGAATGGCCACCTGAATGAATCATGCAACACTATGGACCAGCTACCTGGAACCCAAATGAATTAATATCAGGTGCCAGAAAACCCATTTATAATCTAAATCAGATAATTAAGTTGCAAGCTGTCTTTGAAATAATAATCAACCAGACAGCTACAGCTCTTGACCTTCTTGCTGACCAGTCTACTCAGATGAGAAATGCAATATTTCAACATCGGATGGTATTAGACTACTTATTAGCAGAAGAAGGGGGGGTGTGTGGAAAATTTAATGACTCAAACTGCTGTTTGCAAATAGATGACAAAAGAAAAGTGGTAAAACAAATAACAAAAGGAATAAGAAAGTTAGCCCATGTACCGGTCCAAACATGGAAAGGATGGGAATGAGACATGTTTTCATGGTTACCTGG
>NC_031799.1:69637437-69639454 GCF_001522545.3 Parus major | reverse complement strand
GAAAAGTGGTAAAACAAATAACAAAAGGAATAAGAAAGTTAGCCCATGTACCGGTCCAAACATGGAAAGGATGGGAATGAGACATGTTTTCATGGTTACCTGGTGGCCTATGAGTCAAACAAATGCTTTTTTTCCTCTTATGTGTTGTAGCAACTCTAATCTTTTTACCATGCATGATCTCTTGCTTAATACAACTCATTCAACATGTGATCAAAAGAATGCAGGTAGTAGCCATGCCTACTGACCCAGAGATAGCTACAAAAGGGCCAGAGTGATGCCACTGCAAATAATTACAAAGCCAAAAAGGACCCAAGAACAAGAAATTAAGTCAATGATAACTAAAGTTTGTAAGGACAATTATTAACAAAAATTAAAAGAGGAGGGATTGAGAGGAATAATGGGTTTGTCTTTACAAATAAGCTGTGGGTCCGTTGATAAGATGCAGCTATCAGTGAGAGACAACAGAAACAATGGGATGGATTCCAGTAGAAGATCTAGGAGGCACTGAAAGAACACTATGAATTCCTTAAAAGTTAAGAAGGGATTATGCATTGGTGGTGTGGGGGGGAAGGTATTACAAGTACCAGGCGTTCCGGAAGCCTGTACCTCTCAAGTACCTCAGCCTATGGGGAAAGAGAGAAGGGACAAGCGGCCGGGAATTAGGATAAAAAGGAGGCTGTGCCCTGCAACAATTTGAGAGACCCCAGGGGAATGCCCCATGGCCTCTCCTTTTATTTGAATAAAGTAAAAGGACTCCTCTGTCTCCTTTTTGGAAATAAACCTCTAGTGTTTGTGGATTAATTTTCCTGACACTAGTAGTAGGACTGAAATCCCACACTGTATGCACTCTCATAATTCATTGCAAAGCACTTCCCTGTATCCTCAATAATTAGGAGATTTTTTTAAAATAGTAACTCACATAAAAGAGGCCCCTCTTCTGCAAGTAAGAAAGCAAGAGAGCAACTCCACTTGGGAAAGGGACATGAAGCAGCAAAAGATAAGAGATCAATATTAGAACAGGGAAGACACTGTGGGAGACACATTTTGATCAGCCTAGACTGAAGACTCCTCAGAATTCTTAACGGAGGACCAAGAAACATAGAGAAAAGGAAGATGCTGGGAAAATTTCTTGTGTACACTTTAGCCATAAATGCTTACACTTTAGCCTGTAACACACACACACAGCCACTGCAAAAATCTCCTTTTGCTGTGTGTTTTGTCACTCATATAAAGTGATATTGCAACTCCCTATGAGTAAACTCGAAACCCTCATAGTATTGTTGCAACTTATACATAAATAGGTAAGTTATTTCAGCTTATCGGCCTTCCCACAGAGTACTCATATCTTACAGCATCTTTAATGTGCACTACTGAAAACTGAGAAACTGTTCTTGCACATGAATGGCAACATAAAATATTATTTTTTTTTTCTTCCTGAAAGAGGTCAAACCAGTGTTTTGCATGTGGTGGTCCTTAGTGGACAGTCATTGAAATATTCTTGATGCCCTTGCTCAGTTTGTTTCCAGAAAATTTCAGTCTTTTTCTCCTCTTTACCTAAAACTGCCTCAGTTTCCTGAGCACCACAAACCTGCACAAGCATTTTCAACCCTTGACAAAAATGTTGTGGCTCACAGTTCCACCCATTTTGACCATTTTTCTACCTCCCCCTCTGCCTGAACTCTAGTGACCCACTGTTATGCAAAACCTGAATTTGCATAACAATTTGGTGTGCTTTTTTGAGAGAGGTGATGAGAGCATGACTCTTGGAATAGACACACTTGAGCATCCAACAGCCATGGCATACGTGTGTCCTGCAGTAACTCCTAAGTTCCTGCTGAAAGGAATTGTTAAGGTGTATAATAATGTTGATATAATTCGTGTTTTATTGTACACATATAGGATCAAGTATAAAAGCATGTTTTATGTAAAAAACCACAAGCAACTTGAGATTGCAAAAGCAGCTGCTGGAAAAACAGGAATTTGCAAGAGAACGACCCAACAATTAAAACAACACAGC